>NC_048298.1:265636901-265882846 GCF_013100865.1 Trachemys scripta elegans
GAAGGGAGGGCGAGTAGCGGCGTGCGAATCAGCTGCAGAGGTGAGCTAGGGCGGCCGGGGCACATTTTTAAGGGCGGCATTCTGGCGCCGGCCATGCCGCCCCTAAAAATGTGCTGCCCCAAGCACCAGCTTGTTTTGCTGGTGCCTACAGCCGGCCCTGGGAACCAGGGTTCCAGGACCCTGCATGGCTGCAGAGTCTGAGCCAAGGTTGAGCCTTGGCCCAGGGATTGGCCCTATTGCTTTGCAGTGTAGATGCAGCCCTGCTAGTCTCAGATCCTGGGAGTCCTCCAAAAAGTATGTTACAATCCCATGGGCCAACTTCCTTTGTATCCCAAGAATCTTGAATCTACTCTATTGAAAAAAGAAGCAACCACTCTTGGGGTACTGCAACAGTTCAGTGAGTCAGCATTAACCCTTCTCACCACTGAGCTGCAAACAGAGAGCCTTCTGTGTGTGCAATGGAGACTGAACAGAACAATCCTTTTGCAAAGCTCACTGCTTCATAGTCACAGGAGGACAGCCTGATAAATTTCTGTTGCAAGGCCAACAAAACTGTGGACTTCAGTAAGAGTACCAAGAATGATCACATGTACTAGCAAATAGTGCAAATTTACTGGACTTGTGATCAGTGCAGGGATTGGATTAAGCGGCTCAAGAGTGACCAGGGACCAGAACTGTACCTTGGTCAACTCACCAAAAATTCTGCCTGTTTTAGGAGGAGTTTAACTGGATGCTGGGCACTGTGCCCAGCATGGAGCCAACACTGGTTCATGATGACCTGGTCAACCGGGATGGTGCCCTGCTGGCTCCAGAATCCAGTGTGGGGACTGATGGGAGACAGCAGCAGGCCCTGAGTGGGGACAGTGAAGTCACTCTGTTGCTGGAACTGGTTCCAGAGTAGGTTTTGGAGCAGGAGCAGTGGCAGCACATTCTGGATCCATACTCAGAGGAGCTGATGCACCCCCCAAAGAACGGCCTTCTGTGGAGCCTGCAGCAGACACAGATGGGACAGAAGCCACCCCTAAACCCGGTAAGTGTCTGGCTCTATTTTAATGTTTATTAATGCAGTAATGGGAGGGATTTCCGCTCTATGAACCAACGAAAAAGTTATGAGACGCCCCAGCTAGCAGCGTTTATCTGCTAACGGTGAATTGTATGCCAGTGGTGTGTTTCCTTCCCACCCCTCCATTTGGATTTCCAAAAGGTGACCGGGACATGCAAACGGTAAAGAACACCTTTAAAGTGTATTTTTACTGGAAAGGCAGATTTTTCCTAGGGCCATTCCAGTTTCTTAAAAATAATAACCTTACATTGCCAAGTCTGTAAGTACTCTGCTCTGTAACCATTCTACAGTCTGTTGAGCTGCCTGGAAACAGTGAATTCTGTTTGTGTGTGTTTGAGGAAATGTGTTCCATTCACAAGTCCGTTTCAGTTAGAGTAGTCTGTGCAGTCGATAGGTGACAAAATCATTTGTCCATAATATGATTCTGGTTTGAAATTTTGTCCAGAAATGTGCTGGGGGTGGGGAGGAGGAAGGCTATGGAGTTTTGTGTGTCTGCATGCAGCCATGACAGGCTAAGCCATATGGAAGCTTAACGCAGGATCCTGTTGATCTCGAATGAATTCTGACCCGATCCTGTGTGCTGATAGCTGCAAACTTTTCCTGAAGCAGGAGCTCCAGATAGGCAGGGGTGAAAGTAAGCCGGTATGGGCCTGTATGGCGTACTGCTAAAAATTGGCCACCCATACTGGCCCGTACCCAGCTGACTTTAAAGAGCTGCCGTGGCAGCGCTTTAATGTCATTGCCCCCCGCCTTCCTCCCCAGACCACCAACGGGGGCAGGGTGTGTGTGCAAAAGGAGCTGCTGCCCTGGGGCCAGTGATTTAAAAGGGCCTGGAGCTCCAGCCACTGCTGCCACAGTCATCGAAGCCCTGGGCCCTTTAAAACATCAGCTGCTGACCCCTGGCCCCGCCCCTTCTGCTCGAGGCGCCAGCCCCCGTACCGGTAAGTCCTGTGTTTTACTTTCACCCCTGCAGATAGATATCATGTTTTGGGGAACAGCATATTTTCCAGGGCTACCTCAGTAGGAGACCAGCCCACACCACTCATAGATGTGTTATTCAGTCCCTATATATGAATACTTCTGTTGCATAAACTGCAGGTTTCCCACCAGCAGGTTGGAATAACGTCTCCTTTTGCAGTAGGGCACCACAAGAACTGTTATGTCCTCTGAAATGTGGAAGGCCTGGAATCATACAAAAAGCTTTTGTAGCACAGCTGCTGACAGCAGCTCCTCCTCCCTCTGCCCCTTGAAAAAAAATCTCATGTAGTTTTATGATTTTCTAAAACCTAAAAAGCAGATTTGCATTTTTAACTAACCATTGTGCCTGCATTCCTTTCGCTGTGATTAACCAAGCTGTGTCCAGGGAGCTCTGTGGTCTGAAGCATCCTTCTCACAATATACCGAAGTTCAGTTTGTAAAAGTATCATTATATGGTCTTGAAATTCCACAAGGATTGTTTCTGTGCTCCTGCAGTGAGTTGTTTGAGAGACTGACCCTCTGTGTCTTGTCCTGTTCCAGGCTTCTCAGCCTTTACTGCTACAGTGCCTCCACAACTCGCCCACACTGCAGCAGAAGTGTGGGCCAATGTACTTTCATGGACTGTTGCAAGAGAAAGTGTTTCCATGATGAACTTACGTTTAAAGTGCTGGGCAAGGCCAACAAGCAGGTCCAATACCAAAGAGAGAGGGATTTAAGTCTAGAGGAAAGGCATGGCAAGACTCAGGACAGGGTCTTGAGCACAGGGTTTCAGCACCGCAGCAGGCACTTGGTTTGCAGTTTCTGGAACAGGAATTGTGGCTATGGGAGGAGGACAGAGCTATTTGAGTGGTTTGTATCACTGAAGACTATAAGAGTAGTGGCTCCTGCTGCATCACCCACATCACGGCCTGAGTCCCCTGTGCACTACCCTGTGCTGAAGCCAGAAGCAGCTTTGAAGACTCCCTGCCTGGGTGGCCCATGCAATCAGGCCCCATGAGTGGTGGGGCAGGGTAACCTTATAACACCATGGTAACGCCAACAGACCTCAGCAGGCAGGATTGAACTGGGACCTCTGGAGCTCAGTGCGTGAGCCTCTACTGCATTAGCTAAAAGCCATGTGGCTGTTAGCTAAGGCTGTAGAGCAGACTCATTAAACTCTCTCTGTAAGTGGGCTCGGTGTCACTAGATGGGACAGAAACACCACACCCAGAAGGTGCGTGGGTTACACTTGCCCCATGCAGTCCTCCATATTGACCCCCCCCCCCCGTGGATGTTTCCACCTCCCTCCCACAGCACCATGTGTGTGACAAATGGGGAAAGAAGGGAAAGGAGAACAGGTGGTGAGAGTACATAGCTTTTTTTCATGCTAAACTTCTGGACTCAAGTGCGGCCATCCCAGGCCTGCATGACAATGCGATCCCACCAGTCTGTGCTTGTGGAGTGGGCCTGTTCCAGAAGTGCTGGTCTTCACCGGGGGACATCAGCGGCTGCACCACTTGTACTGAGAAGCATCATCCAGTTCAAGCCTGCCATGCCTGGGTACTCTTCCTCCTCCTCCTGCTCCAGTCAAAGTTTTGTCAGGTGCCTTCAGTGGGTCAGAGAATGCTGTCAAAATGTCCATCAGCACCTCATTGAAGCTCTGCCTTTTTCCTGACATGGATGAAAGCACAAGCAAGAGAAATTCTTCAAAAAGGGCCTCCGCCAGGTTGCTGGCTTGGGCATGCATTGACCTAAATTACACCTTGGTGGGCTGTACAAACTTCCTGTAATATGCAGGGTGGACTGTCTAGTGTTCCCACAGTGGACCATGGTCAAAGGCTAGAGTGGCCTCTTTGGGTGGGCGCTAGGGAGTTGGTTTGACTCCAGTCTGCATGTGGCAGTGTAGATGCCAGAGCCCAAAGTCTGAACCTAGGTTAGAAAATTCTTAACCTAGGGTTAACAATAGTGTAGATGCTCAAGCTCTGGGTTCTCTAACCCAGGTTCAGCTGACTTGAATCTCACTCAGCTTGGGCTTGCATTGCAGTGTAGACAAGCCCATTGAATTCACTTTTCCAGAAAATTCCACCCCACCTTTTTTCCTTCATTTTTTGGTTTTTCATTAAAAATTGATTTTTTGATAAAAAATTATTTTAAAAAAGTCATGTGGAAAAACCTGTTGTTTTTTAATCAGCTCCATGGGTTAAGTATGCTCAGTGACCTACTAATGGCTTCATAGGGTACGTCTACACTACCTGCCAGATCAGCGGGTAGTGATCAATATATCAGGGATCAATTTATCGCGTCTAGTGTAGACGCGATAAACCGATCCCCGATTGCTTTGCCGTTGACTCCTGTACTCCACCGCGGTGAGAGGCAGAAGTGGAGTTGACGGGGAAGCGGCGGCAGTTGACCCCGCACCGTGAGGATGCGAGGTAAGTCAACCTAAGATACATCGACTTCAGCTACGCTATTCTCGTAGCTGAAGTTGCGTATCTTAGGTCGATCCTCTTCTCTCCCCCCCCCGACCAGGCCTGAGTCTCACGCTTAGTAGGAATAGATTATGCAGGTTGAGAAGGGTGGTGTGTGAGACTCTTGTGATGTACATATTATGTTTCCGTTTTGTGTGGGGAGGGGAAAGTAATATACCAGTTTCCAGGCAACTTATGTGTTCATGTGTTAGGTCCCTTCCAATGCAGTTTATTTTTGATGATTGAAGGGTTTTCTGTAGGCTGAAAAATTTAGATTTTTCCATTTAGAACATTGCACCAATGTTCTTGAAAAGGGATTTGATGATGGTCTATTTTGCACGGACTATTAATACACGTTTTCAAACGAGGATGTAGCTATTTTGATGTGACTGATATTCAATTTGCTTAGTACAACCCACTCACTATTGATGTGTGTTTCAGTACTTCATGTTGTTATTTTGATGGGTAATATAGTGTGAGGACTCCAGGCAGAGTCCCCCAAATAAAGCCAGATGAAAATACTGTTTAAGGTACAGCAGGGGAACAGATTTATTCTATTTCTAAGCGTGATAAAGTTTGGATCAAGGCGCATTTAGCTTCTGAATGTGGTTACACAATAAATGGAATCTATTGTCTCATTAACCATTTCCCTGGATTGTGTAATACAGTCTACGGAACAACAAGTAATTTTAGTAGATTCTTATAAACTCCACAGCCTTGTAGACGTCTGAACTGAAGGACACCATGTAAAGGGATAGTGTGAGATGACTCTAAGGTAACATTGATCAGTACAGGCAGAATTTTATTACAAATGTCAATTAGATTGAAAAGTGTTATAAAAAAGATCATTTGCATAGCTTTAGGGGACAAGGAGAAACATTATTCTGAAATCTCCTTTGCTGATTGTTTAATGGTTCTCTAAGGGTGTCAGGGAGGCAATATTCCCTCCTTCAAGAGCATGGGAGAAGGTAGCCACTTTCTGACTGGTTTTGATTTAAGGCTCATGAATGAGGTGTGTGCAGCTAGTTAAGAGAAGGGTGAGCTTTGTTATGCACCAAAGTGTTCATTGGAGCATCAAATTTACTATAGCAGATCAGACTATTGAAGTTCTGTATCCTGCTGTCAGCAGTGGCCCAATCCTGATGCCTCAGAGGAAGTTAAAAAACTAGCAGCGAGAGCTGGTTGAAATTTTCTTTGACACACTTTTTCCGTAGAAAAACAGTTTTGACAACAATCATTTTTTTCCAACGAAAACCTTCATTGTCATTGAACTGTCAAATGAAAAACTTCATTCAAAATGGTGAAGGGGGCGGGAGAGGGAGAAAATCCCATTTCTCTCTCTCAACTTTTCCCCTCCTTTTTGCGGAATGGGGGGAAACCTCAAATTCTAAACAATGTTTTTAGATAAAAATTTTCACTAAGAGAAATTTAATTTAGAATTTTGCCTTTAGAAAAAGTGTAACCCCCCCCCCCACCACCTCACAGGGTTTTTTAGAATTTTTTTTTTTTTTTGGAGGAGAGGATTCAACCAAATGTATACGTCCAATTTTCTACCCTACAAATAAAAGAAATTCTGAAACCTCATGACACACTCATACAACCTGTTTTTAGGTGGGTGCGTGAAAGCTTTCTTGGCCACTGCAGTCATTTGTTTATGGCCATAAGCATTCTTCTGATCACTTTGTTTTTGAATTTCCTACTGGAAAAATCCTACAGAATTGAACAGGGATGAAACCAGTAGGGTTTATCTCAAAGAACTATGTAAAATAATAGAGAAAGTTATGTCTTTTACAGGTAGATTTTAACCATTCTATAGAATTTAGTGTAGGATGACTGGAGGGTGGCAGGAAAATCCCTGTAGACATGGTGTGATTTTTCTATTAAAACCTGTAGAAATTTTGTGGAAGGATTGACAACTACAAATGAGAGAGAAGGATAATGTGTGACATAGCAGAATAGAAACAGGTGGAAAAGGCAGTTCTTAATCATAGAATATCAGGGTTGGAAGGGACCTCAGAAGGTCATCTAGTCCAACCCCCTGCTCAAAGCAGGACCAATCCCCAATTTTTTTGCCCCAGATCCCTAAATGGTCCCCTCAAGGATTGAACTCACAATGCTGGGTTTAGCAGGCTATCCCTCCCCCCCAGGTAATAAAGTCACCTTTCTCCATGTTGGACCAATTTTGGATCCTTTTCTACATATGTTATGCAGTGGCCCTGGATGGGTGTGAAAGGGGGTCAACTTATAAATTTGCCAGGATGCCCGTTAGATTTTAAAGCTGACATCTAACAAACTAGGATTGCCAATATATAAAGAATCCATTAGGATAACCTCTTTTCATTGAGTCCAGGGGCATTAGCTTACTAGTTTAATGCTGGGTACTTTTCAGGTCAACTTTTAACTTGAACAATATTTCTCACATCAGGACACTCGCTTATTCTTCACCAGCCAACAATGTATTAATTTGCACAGAATCACATTAATATATAGTCAGCATTTCACCACTCAGATGTAGACACAACTAATAGTGTGTACTACACACAGAATACAATCCTGCATGCAATTATCACGCAGATTAGAATTGAGGTTCAGTAATTGTATCAAAGAACAATGCAAATTACTAATATTTCTTATTACATTTACTTATGATCAGCAATTCTCATGCTTTAGTACCTAGCACATGTATCACACTTTCGAGGGTGCATTTGTCTTTAAGGCATTCTGAAGAATGTGGTTGCTTCTCTTTCACCAGATTGGTCCAAAAGTGACAAGTTTGGAATGTTAAAGCAATTGCTTAAAACAATTATTTTCAGTCTCTTAGGACAATTTGATTGGATTCATAAAGGAGTTAAAATCTAAACTATGGTTACTTGAGGTACCTCTAGAGAATGTATACTCAGGAAGATAACCTACTGCTATTTATATTAATGAATAGAAAGAAAAATACAATCTGCGAAATGAAGTCTCACCATTACTACTTATCCTCTTAACCCTGGAACGGGGGAGAGTCCTTTCCACACTGCTGATCCAGGTGTCGGATGCACTTAGAGTTCTGCAGCTTCTTGTGTTAGGTTCAGGCATCTCTGCAGAGCACATGGTGACCTCAGTTTTTATATGCTCTAGTATCAGGGCTTATTGGAGGGGAACCACCCTCTAATTCCTACTGGATAGTGCCTGGCAAATGCTCAGATTTCAGCTTAGTTTCTCTGATGCTTCCATTGGTATCCAGTAGATGGCACTGGTGTATAACAAATTTCTTTAATCCTTCACTTATCGGCGGCTTTTTAAGTTTGATTAATTTCAAGGACTGTATTTTGTTATTAGCCCCAGCTATCAGTTAGGATCCCCCCTTTTAAGCAATTTCTATTAATATCCCAAAGGTTTATATCTTTTAACATTTCTCCTTCCTTGTGCCAGACAGTCCCTATTACTTGAGAGTTCAACAATTGTTTACAAAGAAAATCAACAAAACCCGTCTATTCTTCTAAATTTGGAGGACATATTCCCTACATGCTTTGATTATACATAAGCATTTCACATTATTTAGGCCTTACAATTGAACAAAAGATATTTCCCACATATAGAAGGATATAGATCTGACTCACAAGGCAAACAAATGTGCAGATTCCAATTTGGGATGAAAGACAGATTGGTATATTTGATTGACGAGGAAACAATGTATAGGTTATAATGTGGGGTGAAAATAAATGGCTTGGATTTCTTGGAGCTCTTCAGAGGTGGAGCACCCATGGAAAAAAATTAGGGGGTGCTTAGCACCCACTGGCAGCCACCTCCCCCCCCCTTCCCTCAGTGCCTCCCGTGATCAGCTGTTCCACAGCATGCAGGAGGCACTGAGAGGGAGAGGGAGGAGCGGGGATGGGGTGTGCTGCGGGGCGGGGGTGGAGCAGTGTGGGAAGAGGTGGAGGGGTTGGGGGCAGGGGTGATGTGGGGGTGGGGTCTGGGGCAGAACAGGGGTTGAGCACCCCCGGGGCAAGGAAGAAGCCGGCACCTGTGAAGCAAATTCTGAGAGATTCTTGCCTAGGTGATTAACAATACCCTGAAGAAGAGCTCTGTTTAAGGTTAAAAGCTTGTCTCTCTTACCAACAGAAACTGGTCCAAAAATATATACATTACCTCGCCAACCTTGTCTCTCTAATACCCCCATTTAGCTATTTAGCTTCTATAAATGGGGAGAGGAATGCCTGAGCTCTGCTGATCAGTGGGCCATTAGACAAAGTGTTTTACATGTTGTGAACCATTTTCTTATTGTCTTCAAAGGTGGAGCCTATTGTGGGATGAACAGTGGTAGATAGCTTTTCTAATGTTTTGGGGGCCAGAAGGAAACATTAGTTATTAATCTTTCAAGTAATATCTGTCCCTAAGATCCCTGGGACCTCTGGATCTTAAGGTATGGCTTGAGCTAAAAGACTTAACCCTGCTAGCCAAGGCAGTAGCAGGTTTATCAGCTTCTCTATGTGGTCCAGCCACCAATAGATGGGACAGAGCAGCACACTGAGTGGGTATGAGTTATATATATAGATGTTCTTTCATTCTTTTCCCCTCCCCCTCTTCCTTCAAATTTTCATTGTCATTCTGAGTGATGGTGGGACTTAAGGACACAAAAGGGATATCCTTCAGAAAAATCCCATGCAATCCTATGGGATATGCCGAGAGTGGAAATGCTGCTGAAGAGAAGCACTGTGAACTCAGAAGCTAGTTTTTTTAACAGGATGTTCTTGTGATAATTGGGCCTACAAATGTACCCTAATTGTAAGCTCAACTGGGAAACGTGAATGAAAGGTCATAAATTGTTGCAATGACCTGTTATATGACATCGTTTAAGAAAAGATGCAAGAAGGAGACCAAATTAATTTAAACAGAAAGGGTTTTACTAATACCACTCAAGGACTGTATTAAGATTATGACTGGTAAACAAGAGGAGTAAAGGACCAGAAATCAGAGAACCAAAATTGTGTGTTGGAAATTTGGCCTATTGGTGGACAAAATAATGAGAGGATGGACTGGCCAACAGTCCATTCTGAGGTTCTTAGAAAAGACTTTTGGGAAAAATGAGTAGAAGAAGTAGCTGTCTGCCAACAAATGCTGCAGCAAGTTTTATAATCATGGCTGCCACCCCCACCATCTCCTAGGATGCTGGACCCTCTTTGTCCTAAACCTGAGAGATGTCCTGTTCAGACTGAGCCAGAGAGGGACTGGGATAACATCTCCACCTCCACCTACTCCAGCTAATTCCTAACCATCACCAGGGATGTGGGACCTTGTCAGTCCCTCTCCCCTCATGTGTCCTTTTCCATCTCTACCTTATTTCTTTTCATCCCATCTCTCTCCCTTTACCTTCTGTTTAATAAAACTCTGGCTGCACTAGCTAAGTCTGTATATTTTATAACCCTGCCATAAGCCTGTGACCAGAAAGGCAGCTAAATACAATGTCCTAAACAGCCTAATGCTGGTACAAGGATGCCAGGTCTCGGAGTGTCTGATAAGACCACGTGCTGGGAATGTATTTTTCCAGCAGTGAGGTTGCAAGTGAAAGTCAGCACAGATACAGAAGTGGATTTTCTTTCTTTTTTTGTCTTCTTAGGAAATGGCATTGGACTTTAACAACAGGAGCAATAACAATAGCTCCAGCCCATCTCAACTAATTTCTTTTCTTTTCCCCAGAAAGGGTGTTTAAGAGCATGTCTATACTGCCCGTCACTTCCGACTATGGTGTGTGAATAACAATGCACACTGAAGTGCTGTGCTTAACTTCCCCATGTGGATGCTGCAGGCGTGAACTTAAAGGTATCTAGTAAGACTACATTAGCGCAAACTAGGGACCTTCAAGTTCCCACCGTTAGCATCTACATGGGGGAGTTACTGCAGAGCACTTGGGTTCACACTGTTATTCACACCCCTGTAGTCCGAACTGTGGGGCAGTTTAGACATGCCCTTAGAGTCTGTCAAACAAGGTTTTTTTTTTCTCTTTTAAAACCTCTCTATAGCTAAAGAAAAGGGTAACAAGGGTTGTTATTAAAAAATACTTTATTATTAAATAATGTTTATAATACTTATTTAATACTTTACATTTTAATTGCTTTAAACTGTTCCCCTTCTTTTCTGTATCTTTAATAAAAGATTAAAAGGATTTTTAGTAGTGTGTTTGCCATGATATTAAGGAGGCTGAGGTCTCTGTATACCAAACTCTGAGCCTTGTTTAAAGCTATTTTATGTTGGACAGTGACTGGGTTATGTTGTCCGTAGACTCGTTGTGCCCTCATATTCCATGTAAATTAATACAACAGTGTTGACATTTTGTATTTCCTGCACTGGAGTAAGTAAATGTAGATATCTTTTCACAGCTAGATAGTCTTATTTTACTAACTCTGTCCCCTAAATCAGTTGAGTAGCTCTCAAGGAGACATGACTATTTCCTGTAGGGAAAAGAAGAGGTTAAAGGAAGAGTTGGGATCCATATCAGAACTTTCCCAAAGCACAGGATGTTCTGATATGGGATTTTTGTTCAGGTCCATCCCCATACCTATAACTATAAGCAGGGTCTGAATGAGCTCTCCCCTGACATCTAGTGATGAGCTGGGGAAGAGGACTTCAGGAGCTGATCACCTTTGCATGGGCACACTCACGCAGCCTATGTGCTCAGCATGATGGGACTGCTTTGCCAAAATCATCACTTTTGGCTGGTGATGGATCACAAGTTTCTTTGTTATTGGGATAGGAGTAATAAAAGGTTGTTGTCCTTGTTGTGTGAATCAAGGGCAGCAGAACTGTCCTTGGCATACCCTGACTGAGGGACTCACCCTCAACTAAACTGTACTCCCTAGGCAGGGAACGTGGGTGTCAAAGCCCAGTGGAGTTGAGAGAGGGTGGGCACAGGTACTTGTACCTGGTGGTGTGGGCTGTACCTAAGGGTCCTAGACACCATTTGACCCTTCCTCTCTCTATTGTGTATAACAGAGCTGATTAAGACTCAATTGAGAGTCTTGTTGCACACCAATAAAGCTGAAATCACTGATGATAAAGCCTGAGCATTAGGCCTGCTTTGGGACAGTGTCTCTGATGCAAGAGGCTGCCCAGACTGCACTAGTAGTGAGGCTCCCCCACTAACAGCTCAAATCTCTGAAAGCTGTGTTAAGTGGTGGGACCTCAAGACATCCCCAGAAGGTGCAGAGCAACCAGCAGAGTGCTGAGCAGCTGGCAGAGTGGAGGGAAGAGCGGCCAGTGGAGCGGAGGGCAAGTGCCTGGACAGCAGAGCAAGATGCATAGATGCACCTCTAAACTCTGGGTCTTCACTGACCAAGGACAACAACTGTGAGTGGGATGCACTGGAGGGAGATGGGAGGGGCATGTTAAAGGAACTTTTGGTTGCTGGACTTAAGAACCTGAAGCAAAAGGACACTGCCCAACATACTCTGGGTCGGGTCTTTAGCTCATGGTTTCATGTTTATGAATCTTGCTAGTGGCGTTTTCCCAAATTAATGCCAGATTATCTCCCTCCTTTTATTAAAAGGATTTTTTTCTACAGTCTTAGAGGCACCAGGAGGGAGGGGAGGCAGTATGTAATTGCCCCAGGTTACAGGACTGGGGCTTGAGCCAATTTTGTGTGTATTGTTGAAAAGAAACCTCTAGATATTGAACCTGTCCCTTGTTGCTGCCAACTCCAACTAGCAGAAGGGTTACAACGAGAATTAATTATCTGGTGAATTTCTCCTTTTTTACTTTTTTCATGAATTGTCAGTGAACAGATCACAAATTTCTTCAGTTAATAATTTAGTCTATAGAGATTGTTTGCTGACAGTTCATTGTGATCATTTGCAATTCCAAAATTGCACTGTAGTCTTATTAGCTAAGTCCCATGCTACTGTTTCTGTTTTCTGATTGGATGATTTAGGTAGCTAGCCTACACAGCAGGAACTGCAAATGTTACAACTGAATATATAGTTCAAAATTCATGCTGTGTTTTTAGTTACAGTAGTGATTAGGTATTGTTTCTGGTCACTGATTGGATGATCATGTATGTAACCAATATAGTGTGTAATCTTATATTCATGTGGAAATTTGCTCTTGGTGAATATTTGTGTATTTGGGAATATGTATTTCATGAATCTTTGCTTGCGTGTTTTAATGTTCCAGGAAATCAAATACAAATGGGTCATGAGTAAGGTTGATTTGAAATTCTCATTTGCATTTGAATGAATATTCGTAGAACTTTTTTCCATTGTAATATAAGGACTGATGATTGAGAAGTCTGACTGCCATAACTGCTAGATATGAGTTGTATTTGCCATGTAAATTTGTAATGTTTGATGTTGTATCTATATAAATATAATACTGATTGACAAATCTGCCAAGACACAGACATCTCAGAGGAAGTCATTAACATGTGAAAAAGCAATCCTAAAGGGAGGATGTATGTTCAGACACCACAATGGAAGATGGTACTCTGAAATGTACCAAGGTGTGAACAGTAAATATAAAGGATGTCTTTATTTTTATGAACAAGTTTCAAGGAGTTCTTTGAAATTAGACAAATACTTAATATGCAAACTAAGAAAAATTTTAAAAGGGTTAAGGAATAATTACTTTGATGAACTATGTTGAAATGCAAAAATAGAATTGTAAATTGCATATTGACATTTACATTAAAGAAATGAGGAAATGTACAACAATACGTCAAATAAGACTTTTAGCACGAGGGCTCCTAAAGCCATAGAGGACTATGAACAGAAAGACACTGTGTATGGATGTATTGTACTTGGTGTATCTATTAGTGTCACGTTTTTAGAGAGAAGTGTTGTAAGTCAAATAGTATGCTACTGTTAAGTGGGACAAAGAACTCTCTACCATATAAGGCTTTTATCTAGTCTAACCAACAGTTTATAATAACAAAGAGGACAGGCTTAGCTAGCTACATTTATTGCACTGTCTTGCTTCCTATGATGAGGAAGTCGTTAAAAAGCAATCCTACAGGAGGATGTTCATTAAAATGCCACAAGGAAAGAAGATACACTTTGCAATGTACTGAGGTGTGAGCAGTGAATATTATGGACTTTGTTTTTATGGTTTTATGCTGCACCCTTCCAGTCTCTCCACGCACCCTCTGTGCTCCTGTATTCCTCCAGTCTGTCCCTTACTTATATCCTTATATACCAGTCCTCTCCCTCCTGCCTCCTCATTCTCTTGCACTTCTTCACCATCAATCCTCCCCACATTTCCCTGCTTCTCCTTGGTTTCCTGTCCAAACCCCTACCATAAAGTGACAGCCATATTCTTTGAAGGCAGCCTGCCTTCAGTCTTCTTGAAAACAATGGGAATCGGCTGCTATCTTTTCTAGGGATAATCTCAGTTCCACATGCAAAAGCTGTAGAAAAATAGTCACCATATTGACTGAAGAGCGGCTTGGCTTCATCCCCTCTAGAAATAATGGTTGATGGCAGCCACTCAGAATATGAAAATTCACAAGTTTCTTGCTAACAGTTGTAAGATCATGGAAAACCTAACACAATCCCTCAAATACTGAGAGTCTCATAATTAAATAATGAAAATAGGCAACTTCTCTGGTTTTGAGGATGTGCTTGGTTGCTGGCACAGTGGTTGTGACATGTCTAAATTTGAAGGAGTGCTTCGGGGACCCAATCTGGCAAGGTTCTGAGTGTCCTCAACTCTTGTTACTGTTGGGAGTTGAGGGTGCTCTGAACCTTTAGGAGTTGTTCAGTGCCTTGAGGGATTGAACTCTGTGAGGAGTTGGGGGTGTATTGACATAGTTACAGCAATGCAAGCCCCTAATGTAGATATGCTATATTAATGTATGCAGTGTAGTTGTAGCCATGGATATTAGAGAGACAAGGTGGGTGTTTCCCAGATCTGAAGAAGTGTTCTTCTGTGTGGTGTCTCTCTCATCAACAGAAGTTGGGCCAATCAAAGATATTACCTCACCCACCTTGTCTCTCTGGTATGCTGTATTAATTTAGAGCAGGGCTATCGAATGTGAGTTAACCCAGTAAATTACCAGAGCAAGAAGTGTTGGTATAAACCCTGCATTAAATGGTGCAACATGTCTGCAAATTAGGTATTTGCATGAGTGTAATTACATTTAGGTAGCTAAACTGGTGCAAATTCCTCTAAAGTAGACTGAGTCTAAGCTCAAAAGTTCTCTTAAAGACAGAGATTTGTATACAGTATATATCCTACCATATAGTACTCTAACATCTATATGTAAAGTGTGATTTTCTGTAGTGCTCTTTACTTTTCTGTCTTCCATTCACAACTCCAAATTGCTAGAGCTGATTGCTAGGTTATTTCTATCTCTGGCTTGAAATTTCACAGTTTCAAAGCTTGCATGGTAGTACATCTCAAAAAATAAACTTTGAAAAAAATTGTATTGGCAAAATTTCCTGAAAAGCAAAAATGTAAGGAATGGAGAACTGCAAGAAATTGTTACTTTTTTTAAAGCCAACCAACCAACAAACACCATTGTACAGTTTTGTGAAAAAAGGTCACTTGCATTTTCTCCTGGACCAATGCAATTCCATTGCCAGGCAACGACAGAGGCACAGAGATGTCAGATATCTTGCATTTCCCATGACACTCACGTTTGCCAGCCATGTCACACATTCCCAGGATATTGCAGAATTAGAGGGTGTTCAGTGAATGGCTACAAAGATAAAAGAGAGATTGAAGAGACTGGGATTGTTTACCTTAGATAGGAGGCAAATAAGAGGTGAGCTGATGAAATAAATAAAATAATGAAAGGTCTAGAGAAGGTAGAATGGAAGCTTCTCTTCTCCCTATCTCATAACTCAAGAACAAGGGGATTCTCAAAACTGATAAAAAAAATACCTTTTCACACGACAGGTAACTAAAGTGGAACTCATTGAAACAGTTTGGCCAATCCCTCGGCCTGCGCCACTTCCTGCAGCCTCCATTGGCCTGGAGCAGCGAACTGCGGCCAGTGGGAGCCACGATCAGCCGAACCTGCAGATGTGGCAGGTAAACAAACTGGCCTGGCCCGCCAGGGTGCTTACCCTGGCGAGCCACATGCCAAAGGTTGCCGATCCCTGTTCTAAAGCATCTGGTGATAGATATGGTTCCATACAGTTTACTGGACCAGGTGACCCTCAGGGCTGATCCGCTATGGCAATTTGTATGTTTCTGCAGTCTAAGCCCAGGTGGATCCTCACACATGCAGAAAGGCTGTGGGGAAGAGATAGAGTAGCCCCTCTTAGCCACACTGGTACTGCTCTGAAGGCCTGTTTCTCCTTCCTCTGCTCCTTCTGCTGGCACCTGGGGAGAGCACTAGGGAGAAGGAGGCAGTGGCGGTTAGTAGTAGAGGGGTAAAGCTAGGTGTCAAGGAGTGGTGGAATATGAAGGGGGTAGGGTCTGAAAAGGGGGAGAACTAGGGAGAGGCAGCTGGAGAGTGGGGAAAGAGAAGTGGGGCCACTCCAACTACCTTATTATCCCCAGTGGGAATTGTCTGCCCCCAGCCTACCCCACCCTGATCAGGTCCAAGGCATGCTGACAAGGCAGTGTGCATGGGAAGCTTGTCCTACTGCTGCCCTGTAGCTAAAGAGAGGATTTCATTCCCGGGGCTCTCTGACACACTATTGCCAGCCCTGGGCATTAGGAATTGCGAGTCAGGCTGCCAAAGCGCCCTCTGAGATTGTAAAAACAATCTTTATTTTGGGGCCTAAAAGGATCCTACTGCGGGTTTTTTGGTCTGTCCTTTGATTTTTTTGAACTCACCCTGCCCACTGCTCTGTGTGCGCTTAACAATTACAGCGCTGCCCACTCTCCCAAATTTATGGAGTACGGTGACTTTGGGCCCTGCTGCAAGGGCTTTCGCTGGTTGCTGGATGGGCCTGAGCCTCCAGCTTCTCTCCTGACACCCAAATTATAATTAATGCTGTGTCCTCCTCAGCCCCACACCTGCCTCCCCCCCAGGCCCTGCCTCTGCTTCTCCCCCTGCTCCTGCAGTTCTTCACCTCCTTCCCTTCCCAACCCTAGTGTTTCAGGGCAGGGGGGAGGACCCATTGCTCACAGGAGGGGAGTGGGTGATGGGAGAGCACTGCCCTGAGCTGCAAGGCTCTTTTTGCTCCTTCCTCCCCTTCTGTGAGAAGGAAGCTGACTGCGCCTTGCCCCCCCTCCCCTCCCAAAAATTCCTCGGCTCCTGATGGTAGGAGGGAAGAGCTCTGCCTGCCTCTGCAGCAGCCCTGATTGGCTGCTCTTCTCCAGTTGGGGAAAGCAGCCAATCAAAAGGGCTTTTTCCCCAAGCAGGGTCGAAATTCATGAGAGGACTGGAGCTTCTCTTGTCCTCTCAAGATTAGCTACAGCCCTAGCCAAAATTGTCACTCATGAAGAAATCCTGAGTGTTGGCAACAAAGTTGATACTTTTCACCAACACTAAATGACCCAATTTTTTTAGGCTGAAGCTTGTTCATATGCAAATTAGCTCATTTTATTTGCATAAAACATCACACCTGGATCGTCACAGAACTCTGCAGCAATGGGCACAGCACTTCTATAAGAGCGCTTTGAGAGTGAGCCAAAGCTCACTGAAGTTAATGGAAATCTTTCAATTGACTTCGGTGGACTTTGGATCAGCCCCGTATGCCCTGGGATAGAGTAGCCCTTAAACCTATTGGTCTTCTTGTTTGGGTTTATGTGTAAAATGACAGACATGGGAAAGCAGGGATGTGGTATTTGACTTATTTATTACTGATGGATACATAATTGCAGCTAATTGCATTGAAAAAAATAAATCCCCTAAAATGCCATTTTGGCTTAGTAGAATACAGAATTATGAAAAAGTTAAAACACACATGCAGAAGTGAGGGAGGTGGTTAGTATTGTTAAGTAAGTTATCCATTTATTATTTGTAGAGAGAAGATTCCTTAGAAGCTGTGTTTATTCTGTATACTTTCTTGTTCATACTGTAGATTGAATACCCTAGGAGTAGAAGTTAAGTATAGATATTAGTCTTTAAATAGTGACTGAATACCTGTTGTTGAACTGTGAATCCACTACACCTCCGTTACAATTTCAATTACGTATATAACAAAACCCATGAGATTTGTAGCTGTAAAAAGTTGAGGTGTTATGCTCGTCTCCTTAATAGAAATGTTAGGGTTATTATCGTAGGTAACTAGAAAATCTCATTCTTAAACTATGTCATGAACTTTTGGAGAAAAAATGCTGTTCTCACCTTATCTAAGTTAACTCGCAGAGAATGCTACCTATTGTGGACAGAACATACATGTTTGCATTACTGGGCATCACAGATTGATGAAGGTATAAGGTACATAACAAAGTATGTAAATGTGTTTTTCCTTTTTGGGGGGGAGGGCACATTGATTTTCTATTTTTGCTTCCTGCATTGTGATATTTATTTTTATTATGTAGATTTTCAGAAAACTCTTCTTAATAAGGTCTATACAGTAAATGATAACATTTATGGAAATCATAGATTTAAAATTTTGTAATTAAGTACTTGATTTGAGCGCACTTACAAAAGCTAGAGGTAATGATTCTTTGAAGTTTATCGTTCATGGTAATCCTTTTGTACTACAAAAAGGCAAGTAACACTGTGACCAAACAAAATTAGAACCATAAATCAGATTAGCCCTTTGCTTATTTTTTTCACCAACCAACCAGTTCAATAAATCACTCTGCATAGCCTATACATTATGCTTAATGCTTTTCTAGTATCTACATCAGCACAACAGTGTGCTGTAAAATGTTATTTGAAATATGCAAAGTGAATCAATGGAAATTAAAAAAAAGTTTTTTATTACTTCAAATGCAGTGCTGTTTACAGAGTGTTTTGTTTGGAAAGAGGAGAGGATCTGGGAAACAACATTTTAGAGAGGCTTGTACAGTAACTTTCTGTGTTCTTATCCTCCCACAAACAATCAATTCCTGTCTGTCCACCCTTATAAATGGGTGGGCCAACCAAAGGGTTTTGAGGAGGGGGGGAATAGTGAGGTGATTCTTTTGGATACACCCCAAACTAGACGCTCACATTTTCCTTTAAAAGTTTGTGAGATCATTAGGGCTCCTCCCAATCTGCTGCTGAAGTGGAGCCCAGCTGGTTGTTGTTTTCAACCACAGTGATTTCCCCATAATTACCTATAGGAATTCTTTCTTATATGAGTTAACAAGGCTTCAAGATTTCCCCCTGCTTTCCACTCCTTTACAGAGTCCCACACTTAAATGCCCAAGACTCATTCACAAACTTGCCCAAGAACAGTAAAAAAGATGCATGATTTTACAGAGTGTGGTCTAATGGTTAGATCAGTGTTCCTCAATTGGTAGATGGCAATCTCGGTGGGATGAGGTCATGAGGTGCTGACAATTTTATTACAGGAAATCTCTCCCCTACTCCCCACACACTCTTACCCCTCAAGGTCATGTATTCTGTCATCCTTTCAAAACACACATCCTTTCAAAAAACAAATAAGATACGTTTATTATTGCTAGTACAAATGCAATTTTTAATGATGACTTTTACAGTAAATGTAAAGGGGGTTGTGAACATTTGCGATTTTTGAATAAGGGGTAACCAACCTGAAAAGGCTGAGAAATGTTGGTGTAGTAGGAAGAGAGCCACAGTTGGGTTAGAGCATGGAACTAGGAACCAGGGAGACCTGAATTTTATTCCTCGTTCTGCCACTCATGGTGGGACCATGAGCAAATAAATTAAGCTCTGTGCCTCTGTTTTCCAGTTTGTAAAGAAGGTGATTCTGCATTGCCTTATGCAGTATGCTAGGGGATGCACAGAATCTTTGCTGGGACATGCAGAGCCTAAAATTTAGATGCATAGAATGCCGTTCCAAATCCTAGCATATGGTTAACCCAAAATTTGCATCTTAGCACTGAAAGAGCTCCTGCCACACTTTCCTTTCCTTTTGTGCCTATACAGCCGTACACAACCTGCCCACAGCTTCACAATGCGTCAGTGGCAGAGTTAGAACTAGATCTCTGGTCTCCTGACTCCCATTCTCATGCTTAATCACTAGACCCACTGCCTACTTGAGTCTGTTTCCTATGTGTAACTTTTGGGAAACCATATTTGACAGAATATAACCAAAAATGTCAAGTGGAAAGCCAGTATGCAGCCCTGCTAAAGGTCATACTTCTCATGTAACACTTCTCCATTTGGTAGCCTATCACAGATGTAGGTAGGGTATCTGTGTCCATCCAACCAGCCTTTCCCTGTGAAATGCCCTTTGGCCTAGCAAAAGGTGTGCTGGACGAGGAGTCAGAAGATAATGGGTTCTAATTCCCCCATTTTACAGAGTGCTGTTAATATTTTTGTGAAACAATGGTCCAGTGCATCCCAAAACAAGAATACCAAATTCACATAACTTTAAAAAATATGTACATGAGGATGATAAGCCTGGAAAAAAAAGTGAGGGAGTCTTTTCAATACTTCGATATTATCTAGAATCTAAGATATTTGACTTTTTTTTATCTCTAGTTAGGCCAACATCAGCCTAAATAAAGGTTTAGATGGTCCAACAGTTACTCCAGCACAATCTAATCTGTGACCTCTATCCCTTTGGTTTTTATAATGTCCTTATGAAAATGTAGTACATTTAAGTATGCTTAAAGTGCCACTGGCTATAATTAAAGTTCTGTCAGCCTTTCCATTATAAATCTCTCTTTTCAAGGTTTAATATCTCAGCGGTTTCAAATCCCATTGGGCTAAGCTTGATTCAAAAGGTGTCAGCACAAATGCAAATCCCCCCTACCTTCCCTTCCCCCAAAATATTTTCAGTTCATAAAGTTATCAAGTTATATAGTCCGTACAAAAAATATCCTTGATTAGCTAAAAACCCTAACTCCTTTGCACTATCCCACACCTATCTCTTTTAAAAGACAAACATGACTTACATTTTAAATGCAGAAGCACACCTATGGAGCCTACCTTTTCCTTTTCCAGACTACAGATGAGCTGCACCTTCTGCAAGGACTGAAATGACTAACACTATGTTTTATTGTCAGAAAATGGCTGCATCTGGGACACAATTGAGAGCAGGAGTTAACCAGCATTGCAAAAAGCTAGTGTGTTCCTCAGGCTTGTCTACACACAAAAGTTGTGCCACTTTAACTGTACCAGCAAAGTTAAAGCAATATAACACACTCACATACACATATCCATGTGGTGTGGATGCAGTCATACCAGTACAAAGGTGCCTTATAGCTTACTCTCTGGCACCATTATGTCAGTAGGACTGCATCCCTACTAGAGTTTGTACCTGTATAACTAGTAAAATTACAGCCCTAGCCAAAATAGATATGCCAGTATGTAAACTACCACGCCTTAAACTGGGATGATTACTGATTGCAAGAAGGTGGCACTGTGAGGAGCTAGGAGGCACCACAACTTTGCCCTCTTTCAAGGGCATTTGTACTCCAGAAATCAAGATAGGACACAGTCTTGGGATTGTAGGTGGATCTTATCTAGGGCTTTATACTGTTACCCATCGCCATAGTATCAGAGCACCTGCTATTCAAATAGTGCCAGTAACAAGAAGTGCCTTCTTTCACCTCCAGGTAGGAAGAAGGTTGTCCTTCCTCTTAGATAGTAACCTGTTCCCATTGGTTCATGAATTTGTTGCCTTCAGGCTGAAGTATTGTAATTAATTCTAGTTGGATCTGGATGAGAAGGTCACAAGAACTGAAGTTGGATCGTCCTGGGGCTGGCCACCTCATAAGTGGGATGAAACAAAGGGAAAATGTTACTATTGTGCTTACCAACCTGCAATTTAATGGCTTCTTAATTTTAGCGGTCTCTTTCTTGTTTCAAGTTGATACAGATTCTGGCAAAGGGAAATGTCAGTAGCTTCTCTTCTTTGCAAAGAAGTGTGTGAATTACCTCATGATGTACTTGAAGAGGCATATAAAGCTACATCCTGAAAGTTGCTCAGCACTTGCAGTTCCCATTG
This sequence comes from Trachemys scripta elegans, assembly GCF_013100865.1. Taxonomy (NCBI): domain Eukaryota; kingdom Metazoa; phylum Chordata; order Testudines; family Emydidae; genus Trachemys; species Trachemys scripta. The sequence goes on from NC_048298.1 coordinate 265,658,354, forward strand.
CTGCCATTTGTGAAGGAAGTAATAATGCTGCTTTCTTGTTGTGACTTTGAGTCCATGTTTACTATCGGATGATTTTAGGTATTTGGGGTGGTGGTGGTGAAGAAATGAATCAAGTAATACAGGGTTTCGTGAGAAATTTCTGCAATCTAGTAAATGTGAACAGAATCGGCTTGAGGCATTTTCCTTATTGTGCAGTTCTAAATGTGAATCAAAATCAATGTAAAGTAGAAAAGTAATGAAAATGAGACCTTGGCTCCCTTTTGTGTGGTTGAGCATGGAGACACCTGGGTATTTTTACAGTCAAATTTCTAATGTGAATTGATTTGCTGCGAAGTTTTAAAAATCACCAATTGATTTTAATCTGTATAACCTGGTTAGTTTTATGAATATGTATGGCTGCAAGGAGAGAAAATTCCAATGGAAAGTAATGCCATCAATGGTAATTTAGTTTTTCATTTGTTACAGCAAAGGAGATGAAAGCAGAGAATTTTCTCAGGATCACTGAGAAATATTCAGTGACAGAAACTACATCTTTTTACACATAGAAGACCAAAAACCTCCACAAGTGAAAGAGGACAGAAGAACTGCACTCAGTGCAGTTTGAGTACATAAGGCAACACTGGCAAAACTTTCAATATAATCATTATACCTTTTGTTGACTAGAATCCATTTTAATGTTATAAATAACAATGCTCTGATACTTTGTTAGTACCTAGGCAACCTAAATCCCTACACTCAGGGTGTCTACTCCAGGAATGAGGGCGTTTTCAGAAGCTCACATTGCTGGTGAATTGCTAGTGTTAGTGAATCACTCCAATTTGAGCCAGCCCAACTTGAAGAGATTTTAGTCCCTCACACTGTGATTTCAAACATGTTTTGGGTCGTGCAAGCTATCATTCTGGAATGTGGTGGTGTATGACTGTAAGGCTTATTTGGGAGTGGGATCTGATCTGGGTAAGCGGAACTGAAATTTAGAATGCGGAGTCATGGTGGGGTGAGGAGAGAGGTGTGGAACAGCGAGATGAGAATTTGGTTCTCTTGGTCAGATCCCTGGAAGCCAGTGAGAACTAATATTACAACTGCAATCTCAAATCAAAAATGCAAGCAGAGACTATGTCAACATAGTGCCCCCGTTTGTGAAAGAAAAGTGGAAATGTTACTTTTATTTCAGCTGAAAGCCAACATTACAGCACCAGGATTCATAGACATTTTGCCTATTGAGCAGTGAAGTGCTGTGGTCCTGTTCAGTTCAGAATTCTTTTATCATTCAGGTGTGGTGCCTTACTGAACGAAATCTCCAAGTGTTTGGGAGTTACAGAAAATAGGCCTAACTCACTCTTACTGTTTGTGACTTGAAGTGGGTTTGTCACATAATGGAATAAAATATTTATGAAAATACACAGAAATATGTTAAAGCAACCATTTCTGAAATATATGAAAAGACAGGCAGGAAGATGAGGGGAAGGCTAGCTCAGTGGTTTGAGCATTGGCCTGCAAAATCCGGCATTGTGAGCTCAATCCTTGAGGGGGCCATTTAGGGATCTGGGGCGAAAATCTGTCTGGGGATTGGTCCTGCTTTGAGCAGTGGGTTGGACTAGATGATCTCCTGAGATTCTATGACAGGGTTTTTATTGCTGTTTGGGGTTGAAGTGAAGGAAGCACTTCAGTTTTATTTTTTTAATATATAATTTTAAAAAGTGATAAAAATGCAGAGACCTTGTAAATCCAGTTCAAATCATGTAAACGAGTAACACCGTGTAACAGTTGATTTGCTGTCCTCATTAATTTTCTGCACTGGCAATAATTTAATAATGCTGATGATGTGTGTGAGAGATATACTGTACCGAACACTGGAATTTTGTAAATCTTTTTAATATTGGCAAGCTCTAACAAAGATGCATGCTGCTATTACAGGATTTACACAATGCTAAATATTTTTAGATTGATTTCAGCAGAAGAGCTTGGAGACCACTCTTGCAAGAGTCTCAAGAGGACTATGCTTTAGCATTAGTTTTATACAAATAAAAAAATGCAACAAATGTAATATAATTTGAACATTTAATCTTGTTACCTTTTAACCTCCCTGAAATGTAAGACCTTGAATTTCCATCTTAATAAATGATGTGCAGGAATTCTTATAGATCTAAGATTTTTTTCCCCTCACAATTGATTCTGCTTTATTCACTGTGAATCTTTCTCAAAAAAATGGGTAAAAAGGAGGATTAACCTAAAATAAGGGGTCTCATATGGATGATTGTTGCAATTGTTTTTTAGTATGTGAAAATTACACTGAAAATAATAATCCACATGGAAATTATATACAGCCAAGTTCTAGCCTTCTCTTTGATTCATAGAATTATGCATTTAACTCCCATTAGGGGTGATGTGTATGAAGATGAGAACATACCACCTAATGTGAGCATTGGTGAGAGAATGGTGGCAGATAATTTGTGGCAGTGGTATGACATGAATTGCTCTCCACTAACTGTAGCCTTTCTACTCTTCATCCTCTTATTCATGTCATAATTTTATACCAGTATATTTGTATTTAATGGACAAGAATATACTCCAGGGTTATCTCCGGTGGACAAATAATGAAAATAAGTGATGTAGCCAACATTTAAAAAAACGGAATAAAGGATAACATTTTCAAATGCTGCTAAGTGAATGAGTCCCATTTAAAACAAACAAACAAAAAAAAAAAAACAGGAGTACTTGTGGCACCTTAGAGACTAACAAATTTAGTCTGCGGATACAGACTAACACGGCTGCTACTCTGAAACCATTTTCAAAAGTGACTTTGGTTTTGAGGAGCCAAATCTCTTTGAAAGTCAATGGGACTTAGCTAAGTGCCTGTTAATTTTAAAATTTTACCTAAAGTGTTTCCTGATTGAGACTGACATTCATCAAAGTGCTGAAACTCGTGCTTAATGACATGCTCAGTCACTGAAGCTGATGGGATGTATGTATGTATGGGTTTTGAGTTCATGATTCTGTGTTTTATGAACTTGAAATTATCCATGTAGAGCCTTACAGGGAGTGATGATTGTGTTAGTAGCTGACGCAGGGGAAACAGGAAATCTTGGACTTGGATCTTTGCAGATAGGAGAACAGGATTGTCAGATATTTTGTTCTAAAATGTAAATGGATTTGGAAATGTATAAATATGAATATATTCTCTCTTAGGGTAAAATTGGAGTTTATATGGGACTTACGTGGTATATAAGGCTCTGGTTTCAATTCCTGGTTGTACACAAACTTAATATATCTGTGCTTCAGTTTCCCCTTTGTAAAATGCAAGTCAACAGTACTTTTTCTACAATGCTTTGCCTCTGTTGTCTCTTAAATAGTAAGGGCAGGGACTATTTCACATTCATAGAGTTTATGTATGTATGTATGTGTGGTGCTTAGCACAACTGGGCTCTGGTCCTGGTAGGCATTACTGCACTGGGAATAATAACATGTAAACATCACAGGTTTAGTGACTTGATGTCGAGCCAGACTTGGGTAGTAGTTTACATATCTGTGCATTCTATTTGATCAAAGAGGGCCTGATCCCGAACACTTATGAAAGTAACCCTGTGACTATTTCCAGTGACTTCAGGAGGCCTGTTTGTGTGGGCAAGGATTCCTCATGTAAATAAAATTTGCAGCATTGGGCCCACGATATTTAATTTCAGCAATCCTGATCCTAGAGTGCCTCCTGTGAGCCCTTAACCCTACACTGCTTTCATTGTGACTTGAGAACCCTTGGCACCTTACAGAACAGCGCCCTAAGTATGGAAAGTATGCATGAGAGTAGAAGTGCATTTGTCTAGTATTTATAGTGTGCTGAGCACTATTCAAGAGACAGTGAAGTCTTTCAGCTGGTCCACATAACACATGATAATACTCTGAGAAGATAAACTGAGATGACTATTGTGACGGGTTCCCCAGGGTGCAGCCTGAGACTGTGGGACCACTGTGCCCCCTTAAATCTCTCCAGCCTGGGCTGTCTCTCTCAGTGCTTTTCTAATGACAAGCAGCAAACCCCTCCCGGCCCTGTTATCACTCAGAACAACAGCATGTGGAGCCCCACACCCAGCTAGATTGCATGAATGCTCCTAGAGCCACTCATGAATCACATAGAGACAGGCACCAGTTGAATACCACCCCAGCACTGTACCTCAGGAATATACCATCTTGCACTACGCAAGATGGTCAGTGCAAATATATTAATTGGTTCACCACTTCATCGGTGGAAAGTGGATGTACACCAGCCTTTGCAAATCTGAGCAGTTTTGCCTCATACTTTATCTTTACCAGTGAGTTTGTATGAAGAGTAAAACAAATTTATTGACTACAAAAGATAGATTTTAAGTGATTATTAGGGATAGGCAAAAAGAGTGATTACCAAAAGAAAAGAAAATACAAGCACGCAGTCTAAACTCTCAACCCTATTAGACTGGGCAACATCTAGATTAAGCAGTTTTTCTCACCCCACTGGATATTGCAGTCCTTAATATACAGGTTTGTCCTTAAACCTGGGCCAGTCTCCTCGGTTGGAGTCTTCAGTCTTCTCAGTGTCTTTGTTGCTTGCAGCATAGGTGGGGGCGTGAGAAAGGCCCAGCATGTGGCTCCTGTGTTCTGTTTTATACTCTCAGTCCCATGTGCTTGGAGAACACAAGTCCAGGCATGTCTGGTGGGCATGGCTGAGTCCCCAGGCAAGGTTGAGCAATTCCCCTGGTTTGTCCTTATGCAGGTGAGTTATTGAATTGTAACTCCCTTGCTGGACAATGGCTGTTAATGGTTGGTTAACACCCGCCTGGGTGTTGGTTACTTTCCTTGGCATTGTCTCTGGAGAGATAGTATCTGGGCGCTTCCCAAACCCACAGCATATTTTAGTTACAACCATACAACACAATCTTATAACTTCATATGCATTAATGATATACATATTTAGATAGAACAGTGATTTTCAGCAGATCATAACCTTTCCCTGATACCTTACATGGCATGCTTTATATGCTATATCACAATTATATGTAAATGAGGAATATGGGTGTTACAGGGTGTTCCTGCAAGGCATAGAATGTCACAACTATGTTCAGCTATACTTCTAGAAGGCAATTCATATTTTTAAATCAAGTTTGGGATTCACAGAACATACGAAATGGAACTGACATTTTAAAAAATAGTATGGTTAGAAATCAGAAACATTTCTTCTTGTTTTGACTCTGTGGCATAAAAGAATCATGTGACTTCTTTGGTGTGCCCCAGATAGTGGGAAAGTGGTGTAAAGCACAAAGAAGAAAAAAAGGCAATGAAATAGCAACTGGACTGCTTTTTCCAGTGGGTTTGGAAGTTAAATGTAGTCTGTTCACGTGACCAACTTTAGATTTACCCTCCCATTGGTGTCTGTAAATACATTAATAATCTTTTTAGATAACGCTTATATTTATGTCTGTTTTTCTTATGATTCTAGGCCAGATTTTACTTCATAGATATGGTTACATTTTTATTAGTGGTTGAGGAACCTACAGCTGCCTTTGTACTTGGGCTTTTAATATATGGAGATATGCCTATCTCATAGAGCTGGAAGGGACCCTGAAAGGTCATCAAGTCCAGCCCCCTGCCTTCACTAGCAGGGCCAAGAACTGATTTTGCCCCAGATCCCTAAGTGGTCCCCTCAAGGATTGAACTCACAACCCTGGGTTTAGCAGGCCAATGCTCAAACCACTGAGTTATCCCTCCCCCCAATGGACTTAATGGCCGAGGGCTCTGGATTTTTTTTAAAAAAAGAAGAAAAAACAAGCAGGGGTTAATAAAACAGAGGAGAAGCAAAGGTTAAAAAGCGAAACCAAAAAGTAGACAAGGTTTAAATAGTCAAAAAAGAGAAAATAGGCCAGGATCACCTCCGCTATCTTGCCGGGTGATCCTGAAGTACAAGCTGCTCTGAGGTTATTGGCCAGTCTTAATACTTGTTCTGCAGTGGATTATCTCACAGATAATGTTTTTTCTGAAAAGACATTTCACAAAAAGGCAGAATATGATAGAACGTTCTGTGCTGAACACCTCCTGCTAGGATTTCCTGTCCTTGTGTGGTTAGATTGCAGAAGGAGTAGGGACAACAAGAGTTTTATGGAACGTTGCACGCATTTCGTTCAAGTGAGTGACATGTTGTAAACTTGCTTTTCTGCAGGAACAATACCGCTGCTACCTTCTGACATGTCACAACGAAAACTAGAACTACAATGTGTGTTATGTTTTCCTGGTGTGATGTAATGTGTCTTGTAATGCTGCAACTATTCTCACACGTAGGGTAAATAGTTACCATTCTGTTGTGTTCCCTTGCACATGAAATTTAAAAATATATTAAGTTCCTTATTTATTGCTGAGTGTATTCATATTGGGCCCAATTTACCCAGCCAGTGAAGGGCCAGCACAAGTTATTCTGCATCACTGAAACTGCTCACAGATGTTTCCATGGGGTGGGCTAAACAGCCATACATAAGAACCTGCATATTGCTTCTGTGCTATGAAACTGGTTTCCTTACTAAGCCATATGGGTTTTACACAGATTATCAAGCTGGTGGCAGGCTGGGGGAGAGGCCATGGATCTGCAGTTGTATGGATCCATTGCCCACAATGGCCTGCACAACTGGCACAAAGGGGTTTCAGATGCTACTACAGGAGACTGCACAGAAGCCCTATATTTTTGCCCTGAGTGGGGTGGAACATCCCCAACTGCTCCAGAGTCAGCTGCATGGAGCCCAAATACTTCACCTTTATGTGGCTTGACTGAATTTCCCCCCTGAATCATGCTTTGGAAATGTCACTGTGGTGGCCTGAGGAGAATAAGCACTTTCTATTAAGATAGCATGGAAGAAATTCTGAGTTATGGTGCACTCTTGACCCATTCACTCAAAATGAGTTAATTAAACTCAAGTGATGAGGAAGACTTTTGATGAAAACATAAAGTAGTAAAGTAAATCCAATTTACTTAACTAATTTTGAATGAATTGATCAAGGGTGCACTGTAAATGAAAATTTCTTCCCTTTGAAATGTAGCAGTTTTGTAAGATTGCTGTAGCCTATATGATCATCCTAATGATTTAAGTGAGCTATTTTTGTGTGCCAATTTTTTTTTAGTATTTTCAATATTTGCACCACATAAACAGCAGGAAAACGATGAAAACAGATTATAAATAATTTGTCTGAAGCTGTCAATGTTGAAGTGCCAGGATTTTATTTATATTTATATTTTGAGAAGATAACACTGAAAAAATTGCATAGAATATGGCATTGCCATCTCTCATGATTTTATCAGGAGTCGAACAATACTTTTTTAAAGCACCAGTCACTGAAGCCATGTTGTTGTGTGAGAATCTCAGCCTTTTTTTTTTTTTTTTTTTTTTTAAAGTATTTTTTTTTTTTTCCTGCTTGCAAACATGAACCTTTGGGATCAAAATCCAGAAGGCAAATAAAAAGAATCTAACATTTATTATTTTAAAAAATTAATTATTTTTAAGCGAATCGCGTGATTTTGGGGGGGGGTCTTTCATAATTTTTGAAGGCTGGAGCTTGACAATACCGACAATATGTAACTTGTGTCAATGAGAAAGACGTGATCCAGAGTTTGGATGTAATATTTAGTTCCCAGAACATATGAATAGCACATAACATTCCATCCAGTATTAGAAAAATGTGCTAAGTTAGTCTTACTAAAATGACACATTATTTGTCTGCCCACCACCATAGGAGTAAGGAATACACCTTTGTTAACCATAACCCCAGTCAGTTGATAGGAGCCTTAGAAATACCTGAGACAGAGAGCTATTAAATGGTTAAGATAGGATTTGTCTGGAGTTACAACTGTATTTTTTATATAATATTTGTATTCTGGTCCCCTTATTGGCAGGTTTGGTGGAAAAGCCAAGGATTGAATTGGAAATGGAGCACGAATTGCTGTTTTACCAATAGAGAGAGTCCTTCCAGTGGTCATTCCAGAATATATTAGTGGGGCAGTCTTGGCATGTTGGTTCTAGGGCTGTCACTTTGTCATCTTTCAAATGGTCTACACTACAAACTTTTGTGGGCACAACTGTGTCAGTCTGGAGTGTGATCAGGTTGATCCATGACCAACACAACTGTGCCGACAAAGCTCCTGTGTAGCGTAGACACAGTTATATTGGCAAAACTGCACTTTTGCCAGAATCACTCATGTCACTTGGGTGGGCTGGAATAAATCATGCCAGCAAAAGCTCAGTTTTGCCTATATAAGCTGAGTCCACACTAGAAATGCTTTGTTGATATAGCCACAGCGACAAAGTGCTCTTAGAGTAGACCTAGCCTTAATGTGCCAAAAATGAATACTTCTATTAAGTTGCATATCTGAAATTCAGGACACAGGTCTAATGGAAGTCATTGGCTCTTAATTTGACTCTGTATACTAAAAAAAGTTTCTTAATAAGTGTGTGCGTGTGTGTGTATCATTTTGTGTGTCTATTTTGAGGTGTCAGGTAAGGCCATGTGTGCTTATTATTCGTAACTGCCTCCTCCCAGAATAAAAAAGACAAAGAAATGGCCTAAGGAAGAGCAAAGAGAGCTGTAGGGGGGTGGGGGGAGTGAGAATCACTTCTTAATTTTATAGATGGAGATTTCAAAAACATTACTTGCTTTATAATGTACCCATATCATGAACCATCAATTACAATAGTCAGGAAAGTGGTATCACAGCTTAATGACTTAGCACATTATTATCTGACCTGAAGAGCTATGAGACATGACCTCCATCAAACCCTCTCTTATTATCACTTTGTACTTCTTGATAATGTAGGATGGATTCTCTGTCTCCTTGTACAACGCACAAGGATTATTTAGTAATTTGCCAGTATAATTTGCTGCAAATCATCATTGGGCTGATGAAAGAAAATAGAATACCAGCTTCATTAAACAGTAAATAAAACCAAGTAAAAAGCCATCACGTCTAGCATGAAGTGTCATCGTTAGTTTCTTGGTAGGACAAAATATTTTGATGTGTTAGAAATGGTTGTGTGGTTGAAGATTTTTTGTTTTTTTGCCTTACCCTTTAATATGTTTTCTCACACATACCGAGGGAGTTTTGAAATGATAATTTAACATAGATCTATGACTTTTGGGGCAATAGTTGTGAATAATATTACAACTTATTCTTGATTAAAACATCTAACAAATTCGATTGTAAGTTGTTTTGAGAAAGGGATTGTGATTTCTTGTGTGTTTGTACAGCACCTAGTATAAAAGAGCCCTGATCCTGACTGAGGCCTCTGGGCCACACAATAAGCATAATCATCAGCAATATGATTACTGAATGTATTTAATTAATTTCTCAGGCAAGAAACGTAATGACCCAGCCCTGAAGGGTATGTCTACCCTGCCCTTAGACACCTGTGACTGGCCCAAGCCCCAGTGTCTACACCGCAATTGAACAGCCTCTTAGCCTGAGCCTGAGTCAGCTGGCACAGGCCAGCCGTGGGTTTTTAATTGCATGTGGTCGTACCCAAAGTAATTTCACATGCAAAGCGCCAACTGATTTCAGTGGGAGTTTACTAATGTAGCAAGACTGTAGGGTCAGTCCCCAGATTTGTAGATCCTTTAGCACAATTCTAAATTCCAAGTGAGCATAATCAGGCTACTTCTTCATTGCAGAGTTAACTTGAGTTAGCGTAGCTTGAGTGAGAGTGGCTGCAGTGAAACAACACTGGGGCTGCACAATGTGATGGGGTTTGCAGCACAGGGTTATTGTGTTAGCAGCAAGGTTGGGCTAACTTGAACTTTAGTCTGTTCCCCCAATGGACTAGCGATCTTGAGGTAAAAGCACCATCACGTTCGAGTGAAGGGTTTTTTTGTGTGCATGTCATTTGAGTTTGGGGCCAACACTTGAGTTAACTTTGCAGTGAAGACAATCTCTCAGAGCCATACAAAAGCCTAAATAGGTCCTTTCTGGTTTATTAGTAGAACCACACTGTGGAGTATAGAAACAGGGAAAGTATTAGACTCTATTCCCTTGAGTTTGGAGATGAACTTCTTCCAGAGGCATCAGGGAGTGCACTGAAAGTAAATCTGCACTTTGATGTTTCATCCTCCCTTTCCCCAGTGAGGGTTATGCAGGGTAACATGGTTCTGCCCTGCCCATATTATTTTACTGCATTTCTCTCCTCTGCTGCATGACTCCCCTCATAGAAGAGTTCAGGGCACAGCAGCTGGTATGGGGCTGCCAGGGAGCATTGTTCCAGAACACTGTGTGCAGTCATCAGGATGGGAAACAATATCGAGACACTTGTTCTCCATGAGTGTCCAAAAATCTGTACATAACTGAGTTCCAAGGGGAAGAAGCAAACCTGCTGCCCATTCTCCTCTGCCCTCTTGTCAGAAAAATGTGGAGGACTTTCCTGTGTCTTATTGAGGTTTTTCCCATGTAGGGGATGATCTAACCCAGGATTATAGCCAATTGTCTTAGATTCATTATGCTGGTTAGAATTGTAAATACAAAAGTTTTCCTGGTATAACTAAAAAATGCGTTACATGGAGGTCTGCTTAGTGTTAGACACAACATTATGACTTCCTGGATCCGTAAAAATGATTGGTTAAAATGTTTCATTACACTGCATCTGTCCTTTGATTATTATTTTTTATTGTTACAGTTACTTACAGAATAATATTTTAGAAATGAGCTTTCAGTAGTAATATAAACTATCGAAGTTTCCTATAAACATTGACACAGTTAGATAATTTTCCATTACTTTGGGATAACTCCAGCAACTCTTCTTCACATAAAAAAAATCAAACCACTGCTCACTGTGCTCACAAATAATGATTGCTTATAGGAGTAAGAGGTGCAGGATCAGAGTCCTGATATATTTTTCATATGCCTGATTCCTCGGCCATAGCTCCTTTTTAAAGCAATCATTATTTGTTATCAAACTCTATCTGGAAAATAGGGCAAATAAATCCATTCTCTGAGGCACTTCTCTTTTTGCAAGAATTTGAATGGTCTTTATGGATTCCGCTGTTAATCATAGAAAAGGAAATGTGGCAGTTCTTTGGCAGTTAATTGGCATTGGAATGTGTGATGGCACATGGCTCTTCAAGTGTGTATGTGCACATACGTGTAGTCTGTACGTAGAACAAGTTAAAGTGGATGACTCTGTGGAGTTTAACAGATCAATTGCCATCCTCATTTGGGACAATAGCTGAAATCCTAATGAGAATAACAACACTTGTAATTAGAAGTCTGCAAAATCTTCTAAAATAATCACTTAAAAATTTTAAATGTAAATGTGGTTGTAATTAATTAACCTATTTAGATTAAATCTTCCCAATTTACATTTGTTAATTAGCATTTTTTTTTTTTTTTTGGTAAATTTCAGAAGGACAGAAAGTATTTCTCATGGGAACCAAAAGGGGAGACATTTCTGTGTGAAGGCAGATTAAACCCTTGCAGCTGATACCTCAGTGCATGCCCGTGGCAATGACTAAGAGGACTCATTGAGCTAGTAGCATCAGTTACATCAGTAATATCCTGAAGGATTTCTCAGTATTTTCATATAAAACTTCATTTTTAATAAGGGGATTTTTAAAGTGAGTTTTGAGTTCTTGAAAGGTGTTAGATTGACAGCCCCAGAAACTGAAATCCACAGAAGAAATACAACATGGACCCTAGAACAAAACTTCCTGTGCCCTGTTCAGGAAGAACCACTGCCAAGTCCACTGAGTCCTTAGCTTCCTTGCTGAAATGATAAATGATGATGGTGGTATTTTGGTGAAATGGATACATCCTTTAACAACTAGACTGAGTGTACCAACTCGTTTCATGTAGGCTACTAAATAGCTTTTAGGGGGCAATGACTTCTATTTGCTATTGATGAGGGTCAGATTAAAACAAATGACAAAGATAATTGGTTCCATCTCCCATTAACACTCCCTTGAGTTCTTGCATTCTATTCCACTTATAAGTGTACAGCCTTTAAAGCCACATCACCCTAGTGGCCATGTGCTATATGCCATATGACATGATAGGCTTATAGATATCAGTTGGACTCTGTGGAGATTTCAAGGAAGCTGAATGGAAGGATCTCTCACAGAATGGAATGCATTTAAGTAGTACATGGGTCTTGTTTTGGTGCTCTGCACAGAGCGATATAAGAATAACATGTTATGAAATTGTTTTGTATCATATTGTCAACCACTAGGTTAACATTACTTTTTTTGAGGTTGACTTATTGCAGAGTGGTCACTTTAAACAGTTACAAATTAGTTTATAAAATAAAAGGTTTAAAATTATAAGCACATCTTCCAGTTATGATTTTCTAAAATATATCCTTTAGTTACATTATGCTAATAGCATTGCTTAATTGTGACTTAAGCATTTTCAGAAATTCAATTACTGGAAGATAGGAAAAGTAAGGCTGTTATATACGACTGCATACCTCCGAAGTTTCAGTGCAGTGAAACAAAGATTAATTGCACTGTATTTACAACTTTTATTGATAACAAACACCATAAAACTGTACAAACTGCTATATGTTTTTATTTCCCACAATCCCTTTAGTTTGTAAGGGACATTCCTCAGTTAGTTGAGTTGTGTTTCCTCTTGCTTGCTAAGCACTTTTGGTCAAACGAGGAATGGCAGAGTTTCACAATTAGATCAAAAGATCAATCCTAATGTACCATTTTATCCTCACTCTCCTGCTTTAATAAAGTGGCCACAGTTCTCCAGGGGACAACTCAAAATCCTAGTACTGATATTTCTAAATTAGCTGACTCTGTGACCTTGCTGGTAATTGCGTTAGTTTATCAATGTTCAACACAATTTATTACTCTCCAATATGTACCAAAGCGTTTATCTCTCAACACTAACAATATTAAAAAATTTAATGGCAAAGAGCCATTCAATAAGGAAAATGCATAATAAAGTGGAATATGCCACACAACCGATAATAGCATGTTATAAGTCTGATGAGGGAAAACATGCATGTAATATTATTTTTAGGATCCTTTTTTAATCTCCAAAGCACAGATAACTTAAATAAAATCATCTTCATCTTTATATATAATATATCTAGAAATGAGCTACAGCTTTTATATATTGCTAAACTTATTACCCAAGTTCCAATGACAAAAATGAAGACTGATAAAGCCTTATCTAAGCATTTAAAAGTCATTTGGACACATTGATCAAAACTCTCTCCGAAATTAAACATATTAAATTTAGATGGGGAAAAAAGGCATTAAGTTGATGGAACCCAATTTTTGTATGAAGCAAACAAATGGCATCAATTCACCAACCTTCTCATCTTGATCACATCGTTATGCATTATTTAAATTATGCACTTGATTTGGGTAGTTAATAAGCTGCCTGTAAACTTGGTGTAAATTTGATTATTGTGGGCAGTGCTCTGTCAGTTTCTGCAAAAGGATTATGGATTTGTTTTTACCTTTGTGAGAACTGAGTGTGTGGCATGGCCAAACTTACCATGAAGCCATGTCATAAACTCTGCTCACGGTGAGATAAGAATTATCAAGAGCAGTAGAGAACGGAGTGTATGTGATATTTTGAATGAGCCAGTGAACATAGAGCTGTCTGAAACACAGCAATTTTTGTTCCCTGGGGACCGTGCAACTTTGATTTCAGTTTGTGTCAGGTTTACAGTCTCTGTGTGACTTTGCTTTCAAATGAAGCACAAAATAAAACAAGGGAAATCACCAGGTTTTGTCTGAATCCAGCATAAAATTAGCCAAAGCATCCCCATCTGTTTGGTTTGTAGTACTGAAGCATGGACTGGTTGCTGAAAATTTTGCCAACTTCAGTAGAGTCAGGATTTTGCACTTGGTCTCAGTTTTGGGTTTATAATGAAACCTGATACTGGGTAAGTTTTGCCAACTTTTAGGTTTGACTATGAAACTCTTAAAGTCTACGTGGTCTAATTTTTCTCAAGAATCAATGTGATAATAACCAATGTGGCTGGCTACCAGTATTTTTTTTAAGTTTTTATAATAAAAAAGGCTTTGAAAAAAATACTGGTAGCCATCACATTGGTCCTTGAGAAAAAAAAATTAGACCAAGTAGATTTAAAGACTTTCGTAGTCAATGTAAATAATTTATTATAACATTGACACAAAAAATCTTGTGTGGAGAATGTTTTAAAATCTATAAACTTGCAGCCATTTCTTTACTCCTTGGTATTATTATACTGCAGCTCAGATTCTTATAATGTGGACATACTTCAAGTTCACATGGTCATTTGCATTTCTTTTCTGCAGCATACCTCAGAGAGAGAGAGCAGTGTGTTAAGGAGCCTTTATGGATGTAGTTTTCTTTTATAGATTGCACAGAGCCAACTGTGAGCAACTTTAAATCCATCTCCAATCCTTTTTTCTTTAAAATATTTTTAATTCAACAGGACCAGTTGTGTAAGTGATCACCATGTAGGTTGCCGCATTCTAGCTCTAACCTATCAAATCTCCACATAAGCTCTGGAATTTATCAACATTATGAGGCTTACAAATGACCTGGGAGGTGAACACACAGCCATGTCTGTCATGTCCTACCTGGGAGAAAGTGGGAGAAGCTTCACTACTTCAACAGTTATTTACGCCTCTAATTTCTTAATTCATGGATCTATGTAGACACCAGTTTAAATGTGTCCTAGGTTTCTCAGAATTGGAATTTTCTGGATGGATTCCATACCACTGGGCACATTTGTGCATCCTATACCCTTTCATCCATTTGCTCCGTGTTATTAAGTGAAAGCTACAGTTCATCCTCAAAATGAATAAAACTTTGCATACACTTTTAAAAATTTTTGTTGGAAAGAGAGAATTGCAATGAACACTTGGCAACATAGCTCTTTGGTTAGGAACACCCATTTCAATGATAGTCAAAGACTCTTCTTTGCCGCTAGACATTGATCATGAGGTACAGACCATTGTTATGATGTACAGACATGAGGAGTTGTGCTTTCAAACATAGCAAGACGTGGTCTTTCCTTAGCTTCCAAAGTCCATTGAATAATTACTTTAATTAAAAGAAACAAAAGATCATTCAATATTTGGTGCTTTGTATTCAATATATGACAAATTTATGTAACACATGCATTTAGCGATTCTCATCCCCCCCCCCGCTCCTTTTTATAAAATATCCTTCACTCTTCTTTTTTCTTTCCTTCTATTTAACAAAACAATATAGTCATTATCAACTAAAACAGCATTTCATTGCATTCTGTTTGGTTGCATCTGGTAACTATTTTTTGACTCTTTAAAGATGTTTGTTTCTATTTTTTAAAATTTGATTTGATACATGTTAAATGTTACTTGTTAAATGCTAAATTAGTCGATAAGTATTTTAAAAAGTTAATGTGTTTTCCCTAAATCTTCATTTTAATATGGTTGAATTACAAGATACAAAAATGTCTTAGGGAAAATCCTTATCTTACGTGTCGCTTAAACCATTATAATATGGACTTCTCAGTGCTGTATTCTCAGTAGGTCCCAGTGGGCCAAAAGCATCCCATCCCAGAAGCAGAGGGAGTGCCATGCCTTGTGGAACTCATGTGGTTCCACTATGGGTGTGTGTGAAAGCAGTTTCAGGAAGCCTGCCATGTGTTGGCTCTCCTGCACTCTATGTTGCCAACCTATTTCCATGTGATAGGGAGGTTGGAATGGGGTGGGACCAAGGGATCAGTGAATACCAAATGAATCTACCAGGCCTTCTCTCCATCCATGCAGGGAGTGCTGCCATTGGGGAAGGAAGATTCTTCCCCTCCAGCCCTTGTAGAGTTCCTTTCTTTATACTCCTGTGCTGTGACTTGGTACAAGAAACAGAATTTATTCCACTGTCATCAGGGGGCAAAAGCCAGATCTCTCAGAGTAGTAAGACACAATGGCTAAACTCCCAGGTGACATCAAATTTGAAATGGCCATTGCTTTACTTTGGTTATTTTATGTCAAGGTAAGAGGATGCTATGCTGAGCACCACAGCTTAGACTGTCCCTTTTCCTCAATGTTCTGAACCTGGGGCATGCAGAGTCACTCTGGCATCAGGAGTGGAACATGTTGACTCCATCAGATGTTACTTAGTGGATGTTCCTGGAGAGAATAGGACCCAAGGCTAAGTCACACATCTGTAAAATAAAAATGAAGACAAGATGAGAAGAAATCTTTCTAAATACTTTTTTTTGGCATTTATCTACCTATAACAATAAAATCTGGTGAGCAGTGGAGCTGTTATCAAGATAAAAGCTTCATGCTCAGTTGCTGATATTTATTTGTATTACTGTAGTGCATAGGAGCTCCAGTTAAGGACCAGGACCCTGTTGTACTAGGTGATGTAAAAACAAAGAACAGAGAGACCGTTCCTCCTATGAAGACCTCACAATCTAAGGAAAAGGTAAGTGATAGTTACCATATTTGATATTACACAGGTATTTTGCAGACCAGGCTACTTAATATAGACCAGATTTAGTAAAACTTGCATCTGTTTCTGCACCATCGAATTGCAACCATGAAAGCCCTTTCCAAAGTGGACCAGACAAACCTAGAACCCCTTGTGAACATTCACCATCCTCCAAAACAAAAAGGAATCCACACTGTTTTAAGGTTTGAAAAGGATAATATTAAACACCATCTCCAAATAGGCTTCTAGTCCTCCCCCTTGAAACTGCTCTTTCACTTCATCTTTTGGAGGGCTCAGCTGCTGGTCTGATAGGTTGCACAGCAGAGAGGCTGAACTGAGATGCTGAGCCCTGCTTGCTTCTCCTCCTATCTAATCCCAGAGTATGCAACCTTTGACAAGCCCCAGACGCATTCAAATCTCAGTAGCTATAGGGCTTTACAAGTGAGCCAAGCATGCTGGGGTCAAAGTAGCCCCAAAAGCAATGTGAGTTTTAAATGTAGTGGAAACAGAGCCCAACAAAAAGCCTGTCAGATCTCCTGGACTCTCTTGCTGCCATATTAATGATCTGGATGATGGGATTAATTGCACCCTCCTCAAATTTGCAGATGACATTAAGCTGTGGGGAGAGGTAGATACGCTGGAGTGTAGGGATAGGGTCCAGAGTGACCTAGACAAATTGGAGGATTGGGCCAAAAGAAATCTTATGAGATTCAACAAGGACAAGTGCAGAGTCCTACACTTAGGAAGGAAGAATCTCATGTACCGTTACAGGCTGGGGACCGACTGGCTGAGCAGCAGTTCTGGAGAAAAGGACCTGGGGATTACAGTGGACGAGAAGCTGGGTATGAGTCAGCAGTTGGCCCTCATTGCCAAGAAGCACAACGGCATATTGGGCTGTATTAGTAGGAGCATTGCCAGCAGATCGAGGGAAGGGATTATTCCCCTTTATTTGGCACTGGTGAGGCCATACCTGGAATATTGCGTCCAGTTTTGGTTTTGCCTCCTCCCACCCCCACCCCCCGAAAAGGGAAATGGACAAATTGGAGAGAGTCCAGCAGGGGGCAATGAAAATGATTAGGGGGCGGGGGCACATGACTTATGAGGAGAGGCTGAGGGAACTGAGAAGAGTGAGGGGGGATTTGATAGCAGCCTTCAACTACCTGAAAGGGGGTTCTAAAGAGGATGGAGCTGGGCTGTTCTCAGTGGTGGCAGATGACAGAACAAGAAGCAAGAGTCTCAAGTTGCAGTGGGGGAGGTCTAGGTTGGCTATTAGGAAACACTATTTCACTAGGACGGTGGTGAAGCACTGGAATGGGTTACCTAGGGAGTTGGTGGAATCTCCATCCTTAGAGGTTTTTAAGGCCTGGCTGGAATGATTTTAGTTGGTGTTGGTCCTACTTTGAGCATGGGATTGGACTAGTTGACCTCCTGAGGTCTCTTCCAACCCTAATATTCTATGATTCTATGATTCATTTGCAGGGTGTGAAAATCACTGTGTACATTTCTCCTGAAGACCTGGGTCATTGTGGCACAGCAAGAGCTAGATAATCTGAAAGGTACCAAGCATTGCTACAAAGCGTGTCAAAGCCCAACTGAGGGATAGAAGTGGCTGTTTGGGGATGTGAAGAAAGGGACTCTCAACATTCAGGAAAAAAAATGCAAAATTATCCTAACTTTCAAATGCTTATCCCAAACCAAGCCGCCTCCGGTTTGTTGTTCACTAAAACAAGTAAAAAATTATCTATCTAAAACTTGGACTGGGTTCTGTGATGCATGAGATCAGATAAATGTTTTAAAACTATTTTTTATACACAGGAGACAAATGCATAGTAATAATAAAATTACTTGCATGTAAATATACATGCCACAAAGAGGGAAACAGGGGAGCCTTGCAGAATGCCACAGAAGTCCTTAAATCTAGGCTCTGGTCCAGGAAGAGGGTGAGGGATAGTATGTTCTAGAAACAAGACTTCTCACATTAATATGATCTGGTCTGAGCCTCAGCCAACTCGCCCTGCTTCATAATTTCTGATTGGCATTAAGTAAGTAGTTTCACTGAGTACTTTCGTGTCTAGGTTCTCATACTACACCCCTTACTGGAGTATCAGAGCACCTTTCAGGTTAAAAATAAGCTAGGTTAGGTGACATATGGGAATTATGTTTCCTTTCCTCTCCCTTCCTGGAGAAAAGGGGGTTCGGATGGGTTTTGTTTTTATTTATCATATTTAAGACTTATATGAAACACTTTAGTGGGAAATCAAGGAGAAAAAAGTGAGTTTTGCATTTGCAACAGGAAGTGCTGAGGTTTGTGGTCTTTTTTATATCCTGCCAGGGTGAATGCCACAGCTTTGGGCACTGGAGAAAGTCGTGGTTGCTACATACATGAGCTTCACCCTTAAGGGAGCCAGTTCTGTTCTTCTGAGGAGTGGAGCTGTCAAGGGTAGTCAAGCTGTCACATGAGGCAGTCATTTAGGTATCCTAAGCTCAGACCATTTAGAGCCTTGAAACTGGGCACTGAGACATTAAACAAAGTTTAAATTTGAAATTCTAGGGGGAGTCAGTGGAGTATGAGGAGAGTGTGATCTCAGTGCTGGGAGGTTGCTTGCTGCTGCATTTTCCACCAATTGTAATCTTTTTCAAGCCTGGTGCTTTCAAGGCCAAATAAATTGTATTACAATAAGCAAGCCAGGTCATCGTCAGGAAGCTTGGGATTCCAAGTTGGAATTTCTTTTGAATATATGAGCCCAGTGTCAGTGAAAATACTAAAAGCAAACAGACTGCAGCCTCTCTTGATTTGTGGACATAAATCCTTGATCATCGGAGACCGCATCATAGCAGGAAGATATAAATAAAAACGAAACTTAGCTTTATATATGTATTTCTATACCTATTTGCCAGTATACATTAAATATAATGTATTTTGTACACAAAGTGTTCTAAGCAAGACAGACTGTGAGCCTACTGCTTAAATGGATTTTGGACAATTTGGAAGGTCGTCAATAGTAGGGCCAGATTCTAAAAGTGCCTGCTTTAGCACCTTTCACCTCTCCTGTTCATTCTGTGAATGGAGAAGAAAAGAACATTTCCAGATAAACATTTAGAGCATTCTAGAATTTAGAAAATGTACCCTATAGTGATCTGGAGATTTTAGAACCAGTTCTGGCCTGAAACTGAAATCCAGGCATTGGAAATAGGTTCCAACTGCACATGACTGGATATGGTCTGGCTATCCAGTAAAACCATAGGAGAAAATCACCACTTTCTCTGTGTCCTTGATTAACATTTCCAATGTCTGGATATCTTACATCCTTAGGGTACATCTACACTACCGGGGGGAGTCGATTTAAGATACGCAAATTCAGCTACGTGAATAGTGTAGCTGAATTCGACGTATAGCAGCCGACTTACCCCGTTGTGAGGACGGCGGCAAAATCGACTTCTGGGGCTTTTTGTCGGCGGCGCTTACTACCACCTCCGCTGGTGGAGTTAGAGCGCCGATTCGGGGATCGATTGTTGAGAGGTCGATTTCTACCTGCCGATTCAGGCGGGTAGTATAGACCTAGCCTTAGTTTCTTGTATCTTCTATGCAGTAGATCCCATCTTCATAAGAGATGTTGCCTTTAGCTTCTCTCTATTTCATTCATACCTCTTTTTCCAATGACTTTTTATATATGTAACAGATGCTTAACCCATGTTTCCCCTTGGACCAGAACCACTGGATGTAACTCATCTGGCCCCAAATATATTTTAGACTTTGCAGATGGAATTTTCAGAAGTCCTCAGTGTTGTCTTGACTGCACCCATTAAAGTCAATTGACTACAGGGGGAACAGAGTTCATGCCAAAGCTGAGCGCTTTTGAAAATCCCACCTTATATGTTTTTAATTTCTTGATTGATTGTTCTGACATTAATCTGATTTCCCTTGATATTACTTCTTTCTCCACTGGGAAAAGAATATCTAACATCCTTAGTAAACATTAAGAGAAAAGGTGTTTAAAAAGATAATGGCCTTTCCTTTTTTTACCTCTGCTTCAGTCTATAAATTACCTTTGGTATCTCTTAAAAGCTGTATTGTCTCATAATTTTCTTCCATGCTGTTGTTCCATTTTGTTGGTCCCTGGAGTTTGTAAGGATATATATTGATATAATGAACTCCACGCTGTAGAGTGCTTACTAGTGATATATTTGGAAATGATATATATTCAACCTCGATGAATCAAATATTTAAGAAACATTCTTTAAGCAAAGAAACAAATGGAGGAAAAAACTGACTGCTGACCTAAACCATCCTTTAACTGAATCTAGCCATAGAAGACTTAACTTCCATTTCAATCCCAGCTCCTGCTCCAAGGGTCATTGCCATGAGCAATGTTTGAGGGTTTTGGTAATATAAAGAGGGTGGGTCAAAGATCACAAAACACAAAATATAATATTGGATAAAGTATTAGCAGTACTGCAACTATTCTCAGAATTCTACATGCATGTAGAGAATCACACTGCGTAAACCATGGGAACTACATTAGCCACTTCCTTTTAATGAAACAATTAAAAGTATAATTTAAAAATGTAAACAGTGTCAAATTCACCTCTTGAGTGCACTTACACCAGAGCCAAATTGGGCCATTGCCTTTAAGAGTTTTAGACCGATTGACTGTTTTATAAGTCAATGGATACCTTGTTCAACAATATTTAAACATACTACAAGACTATTTATATTCTGTCCATGCCATATAAATTACTATTCCATATTCTCTATTCTCCCCTCAGTCTGTATGCACAGAGCTTGTGGATATCAACAGGAATCACATGCACATAAATATAACACCCCTTGATAAAAACAACAAGGAGTCTGGTGGCACCTTAAAGACTAACAGATTTATTTGGGCATAAGCTTTCGTGGGTAAAAACCTCACTTCTTCGGATGCATAGAGTGAAAGTTACAGATGCAGGCATTATATACTGACACATGGAGATCAGGGAGTTACTTCGCAAGTGGAGAACCAGTGTTGACAGTGTTCTCCATGTGTCAATATATAATGCCTGCATCTGTAACTTTCACTCTATGCATCCGAAGAAGTGAGGTTTTTACCCACGAAAGCTTATGCCCAAATAAATCTGTTAGTCTTTAAGGTGCCACCAGACTCTTTGTTGTTTTTGTAGATACAGACTAACATGGCTACCCCCGATACTTGACCCCTTGAAAAATCATCCAGCAGGTCACCAACTGGAAAATGTACCCTTCTTGCCATTAGTGCACCTTAGGGGGTTTGGAGTTGGTGAAAGCGGCTCCTTTTGCCTATAAAGCTCCTAAACATTGAAGTGGGAGGGAGAGATGGAGTCTACCTGCATCCTTATGTGGAGCCACTAATCTTCCCAGAAGAGAGAGGCTTCTTTCTCTTGGGAAGAAGAGCTCCTGAGCTGCGTTCAAGGCCCACCTGCCAAACTGGAGTAGAGAAATAATTTTTAATTAGGCATAATTCAGTGAGTCATTTCCCTGCTCCAGTGGAGAGCACTACACAGGCTGCCTATCTGTCCAGCCTTCTGGACTGCACAAATGTCACACAGTCCATGGGGAGGTGGAAGGTTCAAAGTTTAATCCACTCTGTTCTTGTGAGACTCTCCTGGAGATGAAGTAGATTTAGGTTTTTCATTTCTCTGTTTTCATTGACCTGTGTTTGTACCTTTCTAACACAATCACAGTACAGTCAGGAAGACAGGCGTTGCTATGAGCTGCATCCAGTTCCAAAACAGCATTGGTCCATGAGTTTTTAGAGCCATATCTCTCATATCTCTGATTCAGATATTTACAAACTTTAACTAGAGAGACAAAGTGGGCGAGGTAATATCTTTTATTGGAACAACTTTTGTTGGTCAGAAAGACAAGCCTATGAATTTAACTTCATAACTTTGCTAGACACTAAAAATCACGGACTGAATAGAGACAATGGATTTATGGCTTATTACAACAATCTCTAACCCACTTTTCCCCCCAACTCCTGCCCCCCCCTACCATGACTGGAGAGGTCTACTTCACCTTGAATGGCCCCTTGAAATATTGTTAAATACTTATGCTAAACAATCTGTTCCACATACTATTTAGCTGTGACACACTCAGTACATTTCCCAGACCTGAAGAACAGCTCTATGTAAGCTTGAAAGCTTGTCTCTCTCACCAACAGAAGTTGGTCCAATAAAAGATATTACCTTACCCACCTTGTCTCTCTAATATCCTGGGACCAACATGGGTACAACAAAACAATAAGTATGCAGTTCTTGGTGGAGCTGGCTCTGAGACTGTGAGGGAAGTTTTGCTGGCATGATGCTACAGTGAAACAATGAAGGTGAATTTCCCTAAGGATCATCTGGCCAGTTATTCAGGAAAATAGAAAAATCTCCATGCTAGGCATTTTCTGGAATGCCTAATCCACACATTATTCAGTCTCAATGTGATCTCTGTTTTATCCACTGTTTTCTGGCTACTGCTTTTACATTGAGAGGCTCAATTTTATTTTTAGAACTACAGACCTTTGTAATGGTGAATGTTGTTTGGCAGATGGCATTTTCAGTAGCTGAGCAAACAGTTCGTATTGACAATAGCTCTGACTGCCTTCTGTTGTCACTCACATTTGCTCCTGTTTTCATGAAAAAGAGGGATCAGTGAAAACAAAGAAAACACGTTAAAATCTTGACTTTATCCAAACTTCATATCTCATGTCACTTTGCTGTGTCTTCATGAGTTCTGACCTCCATCTTTCACAGGAACAGAAAGATACTTCGTCATTGAGAGTCAGAACTTTCAGTTATGCTCTTCAACACTAAATTCTAATGGTGAAATCCTAGTCCCATTGAAGTCAATAGCAAAACTCTCATTGACTTCAATGGGGCTAGGATTTCACTTTCAGATTGCTAATTTCTAGAACCCACCCATTGGGGTCAAAAGGCTCTTGAAGCCTGTAGTACTTTGATTTGAAAAAAAGGATATTTTTCATTTATTTATTAAAATGTTACAAAAATAGATACAAAGATCACACACAAATAAAACATTAACAAATACTGTACATATAAAGGTAATTGAAATGGATACTGAAATGGATACTACAAATATAGTTATACTACAGTACAACTCCCAAACAGTACATTGTATTTTCACACACACACACACACACACACACACACACACACACACACACACACACACACACACACACACACACTATATTACAAGAACATTAATACAATTGTAAAGTTGAGAACTCAAAAGTTAGGAAATGCCAGAATTAAGGTTCCCTGTGCAACCTTAATTTGGTCCTCTTGTGCATTTGTATTCTGAGGCAGTCTTTAATTAATTAATTTTCAACAGGACTCCTGCCTGAATTTTTTAACATGAGTGAAATGAAAGTATTATTCCCTATCCTTGGTCTTGGAAACAGCAGAACTATTTTGGCTGAAATTTTCCAGAAATATTCAGCTTAAGACACATAAGCTGTATAGAAAATTTTAGTACAAACAGTTGAAGTTTGGCAAAGTTATAAGCAACTCAAAACTGTTTGTTATAACAGGAGGTGTCAGGTCCCGCCTCTGATATTTGCATCCAGTGGAATCTTGGTGTAACTGCCATGTAAGTTCAAGCAAAATCAGAAGGAGTCTAAAGCGAAACATGGAGCTTTTCAGGGGCATTCTATCTGAATGAGAAAATGAACCAGCTGCCAACCACAATGCATTTGGTGTCAGATTTTTAATATCCGCAACTTTCAAAGAATTTACACTCAAGATGTACTAACAAGCAGAGTGACATAGCTCATTTTCTTCCATACAAGCAAAATCTACCAAAGGACAAGAAGCCATGCAGTTTGAAACATCTGCTCATCCATGCAGGATGCAATGACAATCAGGGCCGACTCCAGGGTTTTTGCTGCCCCAACCAGGGGAAAGAAAAGAAAAGAAAAGAAAAGAAAAAAAAAGCCGCAATCGGGATCTGCGGCTGCTCTACCGCCGCCGCTTCAGTCTTCGGCGGCAATTTGGCGGCTGGTCCTTCGCTCCCAGAGTGAGTGAGGGACCCGCCGCCAAAGAGCCGGACCTGCGGCCCCTCTCCGTTGGCCACCCCAAGCACCTGCTTGCTGGGCTGGTGCCTGGAGCCGGCCCTGATAACAATGCAGGATATCCCCCAAACGTTATAATATTGCTCCAGGAATACAAAGCCAAACCTGCCCCAAAGATCTGATGGGAGTCTTGGGGGTGCATGGAATGTAGGATCAATTTCTTAGCAGTGATCAATGCTCTTAAAAATCAAAAC
Organism: Trachemys scripta elegans; assembly: GCF_013100865.1. Classification (NCBI taxonomy): domain Eukaryota; kingdom Metazoa; phylum Chordata; order Testudines; family Emydidae; genus Trachemys; species Trachemys scripta. The sequence continues at coordinate 265,683,061 of NC_048298.1, forward strand.
AGCTTGGGTATTATGGCTATAGATTAATCCAGCCAATGGTACCTTCTAGCTATAAGTACAATTTTATTTGATAAAAAGGAACTACATCTATGTTGTCATAGTGTACTTAAAATAAAAAAATGCTTTTAAATCTTCTTAATTTGAAAATGTTTACAAAATACTTTATACAGGGAATAACTTAGTAGTGTGGGCATACCAGAACCCACAGTTATTGTGCAATTGAAATATACATTTTTTGCATACTCTGTCATATACTATAGTTTACTAATAAGTTTAGCAGATGATTTGGAGGAGTGTATCACATTTTGTAATGGGATCCTTTATGACAATCACATTCCATGTAACATTTACAATGATATCGCCAATTATTTAAATCCCTCTCTATCTTCTTTAGTTTAAAGAAATGGTACACTTTGTTAACTTCAGAGCGGTTGTAGAAGTGTAACAAAACAGAACTGGGATCCTAATATTTAACGGGTGTCCTAAAAACAAGTGCTTGGGTAAAATTCTGCTCTGAAGTGAGTAGGGGATCACACCCTTATCACCAAGATCAGAAGGCAACTTTCTGGTTATACATTTATTTTAAAGTGGGCCTAAAATAAAAGTTTAATCACTTGGGGTTATTAAAGATCCATTCCCATATTTTAATGAGAAGGTGTGTCCTGGCCCTGTAGGTCATTACATTTGCTGAACTAAAACTATTTAAATTGTAATCTCTTTGGGACAGGGACTGTCTTTTTGTTCTGTGTTTGTGCAATGCCTGGCACAATGGGGTCCTGGTCCAAGACTGCCCCCTAGAAACAATTAAAAAAATAATAAATACCAAGTGCTTTCAACAGCATGCAGTATCCTTCTCAACATCATGTTCTGTACTACTTCATAGTATTGTGGTGTATTGTTAAGCATTAGCTGCATTCCACCCCAGAGAAGGCTGCATTTCACTGCAATGTAGTTATCGAAGAGTGAGTGTTGTAAAGTTTAATCAAAAAAAGAAGAACAGGAGTACTTGTGGCACCTTAGAGACTAACAAATTTATTAGAGCATAAGCTTTCGTGGACTACAGCCCACTTCTTCGAATGCATATAGAATGTGCATCCAAAGAAGTGGGCTGATGCATCCGAAGAAGTGGGCTGTAGTCCACGAAAGCTTATGCTCTAATAAATTTGTTAGTCTCTAAGGTGCCACAAGTACTCCTGTTCTTCTTTTTGCGGATACAGACTAACACGGCTGCTACTCTGAAAAGTTTAATCACTTACTGTTTTCTTTTGTCGTTTGACCTGGTTGGATGACAGGGGCTGTTGATTTGCCCAGTGTTATTGTGATTAAAAATAACTGAGCTGAATGGTTGATGAAGTATGGTGCAATAGATGAAGAAAAGATAAGCAAACTAAACATGTGGAGTTAGACTTTTAAAAATGGTCTTAATGCAAATGAGGAGAAAACTATGTTAGCAAATCAGCAGATTTTAGAATGGTTCAGCCCCCAAACAGTTTGCAGTAAAAGCATTTCAAACTCTGCTACTGTAGCATGATAATTCTTATCCTATGGTTTTATTGCTAATTTTTGTGGTATGATTTTTATACATGTGTATACATACAGGAGAACCTTATGTAATGAGAATAATGGAAGCAATAATAAATACTAGTTCAAGAGGATGTAATTGTGCAAGATTGATGATTTTAAGTAGAAAAAGGATAGTGTCTGTTAAAACATATTAATTAGTTAGGATATTTTTGCTTTTGCAGTCTTTTTATTATTATTATTTCTGCTCTTACTAGACTTCATTCTTTTAGATAAAAACATGCATATCAGCATTGCAGTTTGATTGCCTTATGGGCACAAAGCTTTGCATATTTACTGCCCATGAATCATACAAGTATGTGAAATCCAGTGAAGATTCAATTTTTCCTGCCAGATGCACCTCCAGCCGTTTAATTAAAATATGTATTATTAATAAAACTATATTTAAGTCATATTTTTTACAGATATGACTGAAACATTAAGGGCAAATTGTTTCATACTTTAATAGTAATTTGCTTTTAACGTTTTGTGCCTTAATCAAGGTAATACTATGGAGAGGATTGCGGTGCTTCAGACTTCATGATATTTAAGTGGTGAAAACAGATATAGGGCTGCTCTAATGAAAAGTCACATTTACTTATGAGAAGAGATCCCAAGCTTTGCTGCACATGACAGCAGAAATGTAATAAGCTGTATGTTTAGGAAAGATCATTTAGTACATAGATTTTGATGTGTTGTAGCTGTCTGCACTGCATGCATGTCAGGTTATTGTTTTATTCCAACCAAGGTTATGTTGAAATACGTCTGCCTTTAGATGTCACAGTTGTCCTTCTGTTCACCTAACTCCTCTTCCACTTCTTGGTTACAAGTTCCTCCTACTTTCAAGGAAACAATTATGTTTAGTAATACTGATTAGATTCAGTGTAAGTCATTTACGTAGCTGTTGTTGGGGGATCAATAATATTCTTTGCTTCTTAATATCCTGCCTACTATTTAATTCTGCCTGTGGTACAGCTTTGTGTATCTTACTGATTTTTTGGGTGAAATAAGCCTACTAATTACTTTAGAGGCAGATTTCTATTTTTTTTTAAGTTATAACAACGTTATAGATGTAATACAAATGGAAGGAGCCAAAACAGGGAATTTGGGGGTCATTTTCCTTGCGAATTGTGTAAAGTGGCATTAGAATCTTACTAGTGGAGTGTGGTTCATAATTTCAAGACTAATGTCTTTATATAGGGTGTATGTTGTGAGCTGGAATGGTGGTAGTGATAATTATTATGAGATATGACTAAGGGCAGGAAATAATCAACTTTTTACATTTGACTAACTTTCTTTTGGCTTATGACTGTTCATCTATCTGTGCACAGCCTGTATGATTCTGTGGGCATGAATTACATTACACAGCAGTAAGCTTCATGGACACCCCGAATGTGCACAATGTATTGACAATGAAGGGGTTAAGACCAAGACTAATCCCATGCAAGGAAACCAAAAAATTGCAACCACTGGAGAGACTAATGAAAAATGTGGGAGCAGGGATGAATGTTTTGGTCTCAGTTTAAGACATCTCAGCATCAACTCTTGGAGTATGTCTACAGTGGCAGAGTTACAGCACTGGCAGTTACAGCGCCACTCAGAGAATGCTGAAGGGAAACCGCTGTTGTGTGTTCACACTGTCAGCTGCCTGCGCAATAGTGTGTTCACACTTGCGGCACTTGCAGCGGTATTCAGAGTGGTGCACTCTGGGCAGCTATCCCACAGAGCATCTCTTTCTCTTCTGCCGCTAAGACTTGTGGGAAGGCGGAGGAGGTCACGGGGTATCCTGGGTCGTGTCCCAATGCCCCATGATGCATTGCTTCTCATCCCAGCAATCCCTGTGCTTCTGTCTGCATTTGGTGCCATCACATGGTTTGTGTACTGCGCGCTCTGCTCTGCCTTTTCGATTTGCAGGAATGGATCCCGCACTGTTGACCAATATGTTGTTTGCTCTCACCAATATGTCACAGTGGAGTTATTCCTTAAACTACAAAGGCAAGACCAATTTGACATTGATCTCGCCATGCGTAGTAGCTATGACATGAGATTGCTTGTGGCATTCATAGAGGTGCTGACCACAATGGAATGCTGTTTTGGGGCTCAGGAAACAAGCACTGAGTGGTGGGATCACATCGTCATGGACGTCTGGGATGATGAGCAGTGGCTGCAGAACTTTCAGATGAGGAAAGCCATATTTATGGGCATGTGTGATGAGCTCGCTCCAGCCCTGCATTGAGAGCTGCCCTGGTATTGGAGAAGCGCATTGTGATTGCATTGTGGAAGCTGTCTACTCCAGACTGCTACAGATTGGTCGCTAAGCAGTTCAGAGTAGGAAAGTCGACCATTGGACTCATGCTGACAGAAGTGTGCAGGGCCATTAATCGTATCCTGCTCCAGAAGACCATGACTCTGGGCAACGCGTGTGACATTGTGGATGGCTTTGCACAAATGGGTTTCCCTAACTGTAGATGGCACGCATATTCCAATTCTGACACCAGATCACCTAGCCACCGAGTACATTAATTGGAATTGGTATTTCTCAATGGTTCTCCAGGCACTTGTGGATCATTGTGGGTGTTTCATAAACATTAACACAGGCTGGTCCGGAAAGGTGCATGACACACGCATCTTTCGGAACACTGGCCTGTTCAGGAAGCTACAAGCAGGGACTTTCTTCTCAGACCAGAAGATCACCATAGGGGAAGTCGAAATGCTCATTGTGATCCTGGGAGACCCTGCCTACCCCTTAATGCTGTGGCTTATGAAGCCATACACGGGCCACCTTGACAGCAACAAGGAGCGGTTCAACAATAGGCTGAGCAAGTTCAGAATGACTGTTGAGTGTACTTTTGGCTGTTTAAAGGCCCGCTGGTGCTGCCCATATGAGAGGCTGGACCTGGCCGATGACAATATTCCTATGCTTATATCCATGTGCTGTATGCTCCATAATATTTGTGAAGGGAAGGGTGAAAGCTTCACTCAGGGCTGGACTGCTGAGCCTCAGTGCCTGGAGGCTGAATTTGAACAACTAGAGATCTGGGCTATTAGAGGGGCGCAGCATGGGGAAATAAGGATCAGGGATGACTTGAGGCAGCAATTTGAAGCTGAAAGCCACTAATATTTGTTACCATGCTCAAGAGTGCAGTGCTTGTAATGCTAGGAGGTGATTGTGACTGGTGCAGACGATGCATTATGAAGGTTTAAGAAAATTGCCTGTTGCTTTGAAGGGCTCTGTTTGCTTTCAGTTAATGGAATAAAGATTGTTTTCAAACCAAAACAATTCTTTTATTAAAAAACAACAACTGGAGGAGAGAGACAAACAAAAAAACACATCAGCACTCAGGGGAATCGGGGAAGGGAGGGTCCCAGGAGGAGATGAGGTACCGGGACTGTTAAAGATTTGTGTATGTCCAGGTATCATATCCAACCTTCTCCTTTGGAGTACTATGCAGTGGGTACTGTACTTCAGCAGGGCTAAACTGCAGAGGGACGGGTGTTGAGTGCAGTGGGTACTGGGAATCTGCAGTGCTGAACTGTGATGGGGAGGAGTGGAATGCAGCAGGTATAGACAGAGACAGGATGTTGATAAGAGTGTGTTTGTGGTGTCTGGGGAGGCGCATGGGAAAGAGTTTTGAGACAGTGGCTTCAGGGAGGGGCGGGCACGGAGCTGCTCAATTTGCAGTGCTAGTAGCGCCTGGAGCGTGTCCGCTTGGCGCTCCATAACCTTTAAGAGCCGCTCCATTGCTTCTCCTTTGGGTTCCTCTTCTCGCTGTCCTGCCATTCCTTCAATTCTTGTTTTTCAGCCGCAGAGTGCATCATGACATCACACAGAAAGTCCTCTTTAGTTCTTCATGGCCGCTTTCTAATTCTGCAAAGCCGTTTAGCCAGAGATAACAAAGAGGGAGGCTGGGCTCCCAACATCATATCTGTGAAGCCAAAATGCAACATTTTACAGAAGCAGTATTGTTTGCAACACACAGACCACCGATTCAGTGATTTAAACCACAGCCACTATTCACATACCTGCCACTAACTGGCTGACCCCAGGCAAGCACACATAAGCCACAAGACCCCCAAAATGGTGAGTAAGTGCAAGGGCAGGGGAAATCAGTGTTCCAGGACAGTACTGTCCACTGGGCACACGGCTCTTAGGGAGAGCCAGCACTGTAGGGTGGGCCTTAAAATCATTACTGTCCCCACATTTTCTACAGGCTGTGTTCAATATGGAAGATAAGTTGCTGCTGAGGGTGAGCAGAGAATCAAGGGAGGGTCTTCTCCAAGACTGTGGCTTCTGCCCTGGCCCTTATGTGGCTCACCTGTGTGCAGCAATGGTCCTCTCCTTCCCCGTCCCCCCCCCAGCCCTGTGATGGCAGAGTGGCGTGGGAAATTTACCCTTAATGGGGCAAGAAACAAAGCAGTTCTGCCAAAGAACCTGGGGCAGTGGATTGCCCAATATCTCCATGAGAGTTTCATGGAGATCTCTGAGGCAGATTCCCAAGAAGTGAGGGAGTCAATCAACACCCTGTTCTTCTGCTCAGACTAGGCATGTGATGGTACGTGCATCATACAGACACAAGCCTGCTTTCTGCAACTCTCCTGCCCCCAACAACTCGCTTCAGCGATTCCCAAAATCAAAGCCACTTACTAGGGGCCTCCTCTCCTGTGTGCACTTTGCCAAGCTCCAACAACTGTGACTGGCTGGCCTCCGGGGTAGAGAAGAGTTCCTGGCTGCATGCATCTCTGACCTCTGAGTCATCGTCTGCCTCTGGGTCCCTCTCCCCTCCACATCCTCATCCAAGATTTCCTCCTCCTGGCTCAGTCCATTCTCGACTGGCATGCGAGCCACCAAAGTATCCACAGTGACCTTCACAGTTGTGGCGGGGTCACCATCGAGTATCACGTCCAGCTCTTTGTAGAACTGGCAGCTCATGGGTGCAGCACTGGAGTGGCAGTTTGCCTCCTGCACCTTGTGGTAGGCATTCCACATCTCCTTCACTTTGACCCTGCACTGCAGTGTGTCCCGATCATTGCCACTTTCTGTCATTCATCGTGAAATCTGTCCATTGGTATCATAATTCCTATGGCTAGAGCACAGCTGGGACTGGACAGCCTCCTCTCCTCAAATGCTGATGAGCTCCAGCAGGTTGGCATTCCCCCAAGCAGGGGATTGCCTGGTGTGTGGAGCAGGCCTGGTCACCTGGAAAGATGCGCTGAGACCACTGCATGTATCACCAAGCAAACAGGAAGGGGACTTTCAAAATTCGCAAGGAATTTAAAGGATGGGGCTCATGGTTGGTCACCTGAGGTCAGGGCAGTAGAGTTCAAACCGATGACCAGAGAGGCGAGAACAGGCACTGTGGGACACCTCCCGGAGGCCAATTGCAGCACTGTAATCAACCAGGGTGTCTACACTGGCACTGTAGCCCCGGCGCAGAAAGCTGTACACCTCTCTTCAGGGTGGATTTTTTACAGAGCTACAACTGCACAGTTTCTGTGCACTAAGTGGCTTGGCAGTGTGTACACCTTGGGAGTTACAACGCAGAAAGCTACTTTACTGCGCACACACTTGCCAGCGTAGATAAGGCCTTAATGTCCACCTGAAGAAAAAAGAGAGAGAGAGAGACTGATCAGACTATAGTGAGCATTTAGCAGCAGATCAAGCAAAGGGAAATCACTGGTGGTATCTGAGATATTTCAGTGTACTATTCTTCCCAGATACCACTGCTTGGCAAATTTTGATAATTACAGTCTCTTCAATTATGACCATTTTGAGGGGAATTCAGCAATATAGAGTATGCTAAATGCTAATATCACATGCGGATGGTGCTGATTACCTCAAGTATTCCAAAATCATGAATCAAGCCCCCCCAAATCTTGAGATTCCTTTTAAAATTCATGATATCTTAAGTACTTTTGGGTTTCTTTTTACTTAATTTCTTTTTCTTTGCCTTCTGGCTTTTGAACCATTAGGGTTCATGTTCTCAAGTTTTTCTCTGCAACCATAAATGCTAAGAACTTATTTTTAAAAATGGAAGCCAAGATTCTCATGACTCCAGGACTTGGGATTTTAAGACAACATCAGCTCTTGTGAGACTCCCAATAAAATGGTTATATTTGGTAACACTGGACTGATCCCAGAATACTGACAGTTGAGTTATTTCCATAGACAAGGAGACATGTACTTTAGTTTAGAAGATATTGTAGATTTAGACAAAGATGGAATGTATCCACAAGTGAGAGAACACAGTTTTGACTCACTGTAATAGCAGTGTAAAATGCGACGGGCCGGGCTTAGAGCGAGGCTCACTGACAATTGATGGACCGCAACTGTCACCAAGTGGTACCCCCGGGAACTGAAATGACCACTCGTCCAACCTCCAAAGAGATGGGAAGATTTTATCATGAAAAGACATGGCTGCACATGGAGAAGGAAGGCCAGGATATGAGAAGAATGGAAGATGTGTTGTGATCAGCGCAATCTATATGAGGGCTGAAGGGTCGATCGATCAGGGTGATCAAGATAATAGCAGCCATCTTAAACTGAAACTACTCTCTGGTTTGGAGACCCTCACAGCAGGAAGGTAGGCAGGCCTCTTTGAAATTTAAAGCTGCAGTACAGATAAATCAAAGTCCTGTAAAGAATATTTGGTGGATATTTGTTCCCAATTTTGAACAAATTTACATCGGTCATATATGCACCGCATTTTGTGTTTATTCTCTGGGTACATTTGTGTGATCAAATTGAATTATCATGAGTGATCTCAGAAGCTGAAATTTAAACTCATATCTTTGAATCCTTTTGGAAAGTGAAGCGTTTACATCAGAATTTGTTTGGCAGCCAGTCTTGCAAAGAGCTGCTCACTTCCTTAAATGCTGAGCCCACTCGACTCATTTTGACTTTCTATTGCCTGGTCTCTTGCAGGTTGAGGCTCTTTAAAAATTACATTCATGCATTCTGAGAACAGAAACAGCCTGCTACCTATTTCACCAACCCATCTAAACAACACATTCCATTGTGAATATTAAGCCATATAGTTAAAAATAGAGCCTCAAATATTACTGAATAATTAACACATTCATGAACATTTGTGATAGGTTTGAGGGGATTACTTAAACAGAAGCAAAGGTTAAATTCATCATTTAAATTATTTGTAATGAGTCATTCACTCATTCCTTACTTTTCACCATTATTTTTCATTGTTTGAACTCTACAAGTGGCATGGATGATTTTAGCCCTTTGAGAAACAGTAAAAATGTTGTTCTGCCAAATGCAGGCTTGAAATTGCAGAGAAGTAGGAAATAATTCAATAATATCAAATAGAAATTATGTGATTGCAACCTTGCCTAGAACACTATGTTTTTCCTCCTTAGTACTGAAATAGGAGGTGAGGCTGAACTCTTCACTCATCTGGAAGAAGCATTTAAAGGCTTTTGTCCAGCTATACCAGAAGGACAGGGGACACTTGATATGGATTTAATCAGGCCGCAACTTTATTATTAGATGTCTGGGACTACCTGGCAGATAAAAGTGTATAGGACAGGCAAATCCATGTTCATTCAAATAACTACCCAGGGCTTCTATCAGTCCCCCTTCATTTTCCATCCAGGTCCCCCAGCCAACCCATGGGCTTGGACCTTACCCCACCAACACATTTTTGCCATGCTGTGAGAGTTCGGGATGCTTGAAAACTTTCTCCAACTAGTCCAGGAACTTTATGAAGGCTGCACGATCACCACCATCCACCCCATGGAAGGAGAGATGCCTGAAATTCCTATCTATAGGGGTGTGAAGCAGGCTGTCCCCTTAGCCCCATCATTTTCAGCTTAGCCATGGAGTCGATCATCCGAGCGTCAGTTTCGACCTGTATGGCAACAGGGTGAATATCCTGGCCTACACAGATGATCTGGTCCTGATCGCAGACAACCCTGAGAGTCTCCAACAAATGCTCCATGTCACAAGCCAAGCTGCCAACTGGATGGGATTCCGTTTCAAAGCCAGGAAGTGCACATCCCTGCATATTGATGGCAGTAAAAGGGACTCAGTCCAGGTAATGCCATTTCAGATCCAGGGTGAACCTATGATCTTCCTTGAGGATGGGCAAGCATACCAACATCTCAGCATGCCCATGGGTTTCTGCGTCCAGCAGACACCTGAGGATACCGTTGTGGAGATCCTACATGATGTGGCCAGGATCAACTCCTTCCTATGGGCACCATGACAGAAGATCACAGTCTTGAACACCTTTCTGACCTCCATATTTCATTCATCCTGAGGGGATCTGCTGTGGCAAAGGTACCTCTTAACAAGGTGGACAACACCATCAGGCAGCTAGTGAAGAAGTGGGTTTCTTCCCCAGAGGGCCAGCAACTAACTGGTGTACATTTCTCACATGCAGGGCAGTGTCAACTTCCCTCAAATGTGTGATCTGTGTGACGTGGTGATCACCCACACCTTCTGCCTTCTGATGTGCCTGGATGCCATAGTGAGGAACATCACGGAGAGTGCTCTGCAGGACGTCATGAGGAAGCAAATCACCAGTACCCTCTCCAACCAAGATGTCACCACCTACCTGAGCATCTCCCTGGAAGGCGAATTTGGAAGAGAGAGGGGGGAGACTTTGCTTTGCTCTGAACTCATGCCTGCAGTGCTACGCGATGACTGGAGAAGCATATTGGCTGCCATAGGATGTGGTGCGAGGAATGTCAGGAGCTGGGAGTCCTGGTGCCATATGAAGACTGCAGAGCACACAGTCATCACTCCAAGAGCCAAAACCATGCTGGAGAGAACCCTGAAGGATGACATCCGCTGCCAATACGTGGAAAACCTGAAACGGAAGCTGGACCTTCGAGGTGATGTGTAAGTGGGACAACAGGAACCACTTCCTTCCTGGGGGCAGCTTCACCCAATTTGCCAACTGGACGTTCATCCACATGGCCTGGATCAACTGTGTCCTGCTGAATGGAGCCATCCACCATGGGAATCAGGACAAGCGATGCAGGAAGTGCAGCTATGCCAACGACACACTACTCCATTACAGATCCTGGCAGTTGTGACACAATGCCATCCAAGATCGCCTAGTTAGGGGAAGGTGGCCATGAACTCCATCATCTGCGGAATGGACAGCTGACTGCAACCAGATATCATCCTCACCAACGCGGAATGGAAGAAGATCATCATGGTGGATGTCACAGTTCCCTTTGAAAACAGGACCCTGGCCTTCTGTGATGCCCAGTCATGAAAACTGGAGAAATATGCCCCTCTGGCTGAGGTGTTGAGAGTTAGGGGCTACAAGGTTCAAACTCACACTCTGATCATTGGAGCCCTGGGCTCATGGTACCCCAGTAATGAGTGAGTGTTGAGAGAATGTGGAATAGGTCAACGCTATGCTCAGCTATTGCTACGATCCAAATCCCATTAACATTATAGTCCAGGGGTGGGCAAACTTTTAGGCCCAAGGGCCACATCTGGGTGGGGAAATTACATGCAGGGCCATGAATGTAGGGCGGGGGCAGGGGGTTGGGTGCAGGAGGGAGTGCGGTGTGTGGGAGGGGGTGCGGTGCGCAGGAAGGGGCTCAGGGCAAGGGGTTGGGGTGCTGGAGGGGTGTGGGGTTTACGAGGGGGCTCAGGGCAGGGGGTTGGGGTGCAGGAGGGGTGCGGAGTGTGGGAGGAGGCTCAGGTCAGGATTGGGGTGCAGGGTGTGGCAAGGGCCTCAGGGCAGGGGGTTGAGATGCAGGAGAGGTGCGGCAGGAGGTTTGGGAGCAGGAGGGATGTGGGGTGTGGCGGGGACTCAGGGTAGGGAGTTGGGGTGCAGGAGGGGTTCAGGGTATGGACTCTTACCTTGAGCGGCTTCGGGGTGGCAGCAGCATGCAGCGGGGCTAAAGCAGGCTCCCTGCCTGCCCTGGCCCCATGCTGCTCTTGGAAGCGGCCGGCTCCACATCCCTGCAGGGGGGGGGGAGGGGCAGGTTCCTCATTCCCAGCCAATGGGAGCTTCGGGGGAGGTATCTGCAGGTGAGGGCAGCGTGCGGAGCCTTGTGCCCCTCCCTACCGCAGGGGCTGCAGGGATGTGGTGCTGGCCGCTTCTGGGAGTAGTGCGGGACCAGGGCAGGCAGGGAGCCTGCCTCAGCCCCACAGTGCCACGGGGGTGGCAATCCTGTGGGCCGGATCCAAAGCCCTGTTGGGCTGGATGTGGTCCACAGGCCGTAGTTTGCCCACCCCTGTTGTAGTCAGTGAGATAGGACTGGTTCCCAGCAAAATTTTCCTATTGGTTAATTGTTGCAGTTTGTCCTCTTGTCCAATTGTCCTCTTGTTTTGTCAGTGGTAGGCAAGAATTGTCAGTTACAGAAGGTTTTTTTTTGGGGGGGGGAAGGGGCGTTCAAGGAAAAAAATGTGAGACTGTACATTTTCTGTTGGGACTTCCCTTTCCACTGAGGAAAGGAAGATTAGCCAGTTTCTCCCAAAATACAGGTACAAGGAGTCCTTGGACTTACGACGCCTGACTTACGTCGGATGCCACTTACAATGCTTTTCAATTGACTGCCTGTTTCCCCCCAGTGATGCTTGTTTTTCCTTTATGACACTCGATTTGCATAAAGTTTGCTTGAAATCACTTCCGGTTTGCATTATACTGGTATGGAGCTAGAAGGGGTCGCTTCTGATTGGCTTCGAGACAGCAGGGTAGCTTGTTGCTAGGTAGGGTTGCTGCTTGTTTTTGATTGGCTCCCAGTCCTGGGCTCAGCCAATCAGAAAGCTTGAACAGTGATTGGCTGAGGCTCAGCATGTGTGCCGTTCTCCCTGGCTTTCTGAGCATGTGTTGCCAGCATTCTGAGCAGCATATGTGAGTTTATATGTTTATTTGAATGCTGTTTACAAAATACAGTGTACAATAAATACATTCATGTTGCAACATTAGTCATCTATAATTCATTTAGTGCAAAAATCTGGGTTTGTGTGGTGAAAATAGTGTATCAAGCCTTGGTTCAGGAACCAACCCCCCTTCATATCATTGATTCCTATGGGAAAACGGGTTTCAACTTACAATGTTTCGACTTACAAGGCAATTCTGAGGGTATGTCTACACTATGAAATTAGGTCGATTTCATAGAAGTTGATTTTTTAGAAATCGATTTGACACAGACGATTGTGTGTGTCCCACTAAGCGCATTAAGTTGGCGGTGTGTGTCCACAGTACCAAAGCTAGCGTCGACTTTTGGAGCATTGCACTGTGGTAGCTATCCCACAGTTCCCGCAGTCTCTGCCGCCTATTGGAATTCTGGGTTGAGCTCCCAATGCCTGATGGGGCAAAAACATTGTCGCGGGTGGTTCTGGGTACATGTCGTCAGGCCCCCCTCCCTCCCTCCCTCCGTGAAAGCAACAGCAAAAAATCGTTTCTCGCCTTTTTTCCTGGGTTACCCGTGCAGACGACATACCATGACAAGCATGGAGCCCGCTCAGCTCACTGTCACTGTATATCTCCTGGGTGCTGCTGGCAGATGCAGTATTGCAGTGCTACACAGCAGCATCTCCTTGTTTTGCCTTGCGCATGGCAGACGGTGCAATATGACTGCTAACCATCGTCGTCATCCCATGGGTGATTCTGGCCGGCCTCGGTGAGGTCGGTCGGGGGCGCCTGGACAAAAATGGTAATGACTCCAGGTCATTCTCTTCCTTAAGTTTTGTCTAATGGAGATTCAGTCCTGCCTGGAATATCATGCCAGCTGGAGGCTTCTGCCTCAGGCTGCTCTCCCAGCCTACCCCTTGCTCCCATGGCTCATGAAGCCTGGACTGTAGTAAAGAGCAGTTCAACTGTAGGCTGAACAAGTGCATAGTGGTGGTAGAATGTGCCTTTGGACGTTTAAAAGCTCGCTGGCGCAGTTTCCTGACTCAGACCTCAGCGAAACCAATATTCCCATCGTTATTACTGCTTGCTGAGTGCTCCACAATATCTGTGAGAGTAAGGGGGAGATGTTTATGGCGGGTGGGAGGTTGAGGCAAATCGCCTGGCTGCTGATTACTTGCTGCCAGACACCAGGGTGGTTAGAAGCGCACAACAGGGCACGCTGTGCATCAGAGAAGCTTTGTAAACCAGTTTCATGACTGGCCAGGCTATGGTGTGAAAGTTCTGTTAGTTTCTCCTTGATGAAAACCCACCCCCTTGGTTCACTCTACTTCTCTTTAAGCCAACCGTCCTCCCCTCCCCCTTTTGATCTTCGCTTGCAGAGGCAATAAAATCATTGTTGTTTCAAATTCATGCATTCTTTATTAATTCGTCACACAAATGGGGCGATAACTGCCAAGGTAGCCCGGGAGGGGTGGGGAGGAGGGAAGCACAGGGGTGGGATAGTTGTAGGGGCACTCCCTAGAATGGCATGCAGCTCATCATAGAAGCGGCTTGTCTGGGGCTCTGACCCAGAGCAGCCGTTTGCCTCTCTGGTTCTTTGGTAGGCTTGCCTGAGCTCCTTAAGTTTCACGCAGCACTGCTACGGGTCCCTGTTATAACCTCTGTCCTTCATGCCCTGGGAGATTTTTTCAAATATTCCGGCATTTCATCTTTTGGAATGGAGTTCTGATAGTACGGATTCCTCTCCCCATACAGCGATCAGCTGCAGTACCTCCCGTTCGGTCCCTGCTGGACCTCTTTTGCAATTCTGGGACTCCATGGTCACCTCTGCTGATGAGCTCTGCACGGTCACCTGTGCTGATCAGTTTGCCACGCTGGCCAAACAGGAAATGAAATTCAAAAGTTTGCGGGGCTTTTCCTGTCTACCTGGCCAGTGCATCTGAGTTGAGAGTGCTGCCCAAAGCGGTCACAATGGAACACTCTGGGATAGCTCCCGGAAGCCAATACCGTTGAATTGCATCCACACTACCCCAAATTCGACCCAGCAAGGTCAATTTCAGCGCTAATCCCCTCGTCGGGGAGGAATACAGAAATCCATTTTAAGAGCCCTTTAAGTTGACAAAAATGGCTTTGTTGTGTGGACGGGTGCAGGGTTAAATCGATCTAATGCTGCTAAATTCAACCCAAACTGGTAGAGTAGACCAGGGCTGAGGAATGAATTGTGTCGTAAGGCTGAGGACTCCCTGTATGGGGATTGGAAAAATAAAGGTTTTTCCTTGTGGCTTTTCTTTCTTATCAGGCAGTGATGAAATCCACCACTAGATATAAGATCCTTCTTATCACGAAGGACTATATGTCTCTTATTATCTTATCGTTGATTGAAATAATCCCTGTAGTTAATGCCCTTTTAAAGTAAGCAGTATATATAGTGTGCACACTGATTATATATAATATTGTAGAGGACACTTTGCAGACCAGGTCTCATCTCCTTAATGCTGCATCCATAAGCCATCACAGCCAGCAGACGCAGTGGTATTTTGCTAGCCATAGTAATATATGGCTGTACTGGTTATTTATGTTTAATAAGTGGAAGACATTTGACTGTTGCTAAATAAGGGTCCATTGTTTTTACTGATGATGATACCATGCTGTTGGCTATGAGCACGCAAATCAATCCTTGCAATGTTCTTGCCCGTAACAGCAGCTTTATAGTATTTCTGGTGTGTTTGGCCTCTGGTGGACTTGTGGGGGCATAAATACTTGTGAAGCACCACCCTAAGTACATCTTCAAGTTGTGGTGGAAATTAGTTCATTAAATGGATTTTGGTAAAATCCAAGAGCTCCTGTTCCAACCCCAAAATTGAAAGGGAAAATATTAGATACACAAATAGTGAGTAAAGAAATAGCAAAGTTGAGAGAGAATTCAGGATTGCAGGTGCAAATTGTGATAGATCAGAAGAGAAGAAAACAGTGCAGCAGAGTGTTACACCTGGAATCAGAATCAGCTTGCACAGAATTTAGTACCCATATACATGCTTACAAATTAGGACAGGTTTTCTGCTTCAAACTTTATAGATCATGATTAGGTGGGGCTTCAATTCTCTGCTCCACTACAGAGCTCCTGTGTGACTTAGCCCCAGATCCTCATAGGTATTTAGGTGCCTAGTTCCCATTGAAATCCATGGGAATTAGGTGCCTGGTTACCTCTGAAGATCTTGGCCTTAGTCTCTCTGTGCCTCAGTTCTCCATCTGTCAAAGGGAGCTAATAGTAATTCCCTGTTTCACAGAGATTAAAGACTATAAGGCATTCAGATACTACAGTAATGTAGGCCATACAAGTACCTTAACTAGACAGAGCCTCATTTGAACCACAAATATAAATATCTTAGGGTTAAACCTGATTCTGCCTATATTTCTTTAGATATGAATTAAAATGTATGTAGAATATTTTCTGTAATTTAGTTGAAAGCTGGATCCAGTATACCTACCCGCTTTTATCCTTGTGTACGCTAGAGAACTAAATCATGGGAAATTGAACCAGTGGGCTAATGCACTAGCCAGGATGTTAGCCAGATCTGCACTAACATTGTACTATTGTGTTGCAGTTGCACTCTACTCTGAAGAGTACTTGTGGCACCTTAGAGACTAACACATTTATTTGGGCATAAGCTTTTGTGGGCTAAAACCCACTTCGTCGGATGCATGCAGCGGAAAATACAGTAGGAAGATGTATATAGACAGAGAACATGAAAAAATGGGTGTTGCCATACCAACTCTAATGAGACTAATCAATTAAGGTGGGCTATTATCAGCAGGAGAAAAAAAAACCTTTTATAGTGATAATCAGGATGGCCCATTTCAAACAGTTGACACAAAGTTGTTTTTTTCTCCTGGGCAAGTTGATTCTCAGGGCAAGTTTTTCCTCCTTCAGCTTGACTGATTATTGTCTTAGATCTTATTGGATCTTCAGTCCCTTTCTCTTTCCATGCTTATCACTCCTGGTGTTGACTATCTCGGTCAATAGCTCAGCCATCATATCGCCACTGAATAAAGATGGTGTCTTCCCCATATAAAATATACCCTTTCCAGCAGTAAGGACCTTAATATAAATGGGTCTTAGCATTTGGCCCTATGTGACTTTTAGTTTGGCATATGGATTCTGACTCAAAGTGTTTCTGGAAAGATCAGGAGGAAGTATGGTCAGGGTGGTTGAGGTACAATTCTGTGAGTTAAAATATTTTGGCATCCTTGCCAGAAAAGCCATGAGTAAGTGATAAACCTTGTCCAATACATATAATAATTAAGCTGTTGTAGCTGCTGAGGGAGGTTTGGTGGCCTGGAGTATTGCCTTGTTTTAATACCTCTATAACATTTCCTATGCTTGACACATCCAGTTGCTTGTATAAACGAAGACTGATATCAGGCTCTTCTGTTTTTCTTTGCTTAGATTCTAGATGTGGTGCTTCATTTTATTAATGTAGTGCTTGCTGACCTAATTTCAGAAGAAGAATCTACTTTACCTTTTTCATTGTCTACAGCAAAATCCTCCTTAGGCTTATAAACTGTGTGAGTTTATTTTCAACGAGCCTGTTGCCTCACAATTTGACTTTTCTTAAGCAGTCACAGCTCTAATTTTTATTCACTAATCCCCCTTGACCTCTCTAAATTATGCCTCAGATATCTTCAGTCCTGGGAGCACTGTATAAACAATGCATTTAGAGATATAACGGAGGAAAAAAGTAAAGCAAAGAGAGCCCATATCATCATACAGATACACCAACTAAGGGCCTTAGTCCAAGCTTTTTGAGGTCAGTGAGAGTTTTTCCATTGACTTAAGTGGGCTTTGGATCAAATCCTTTGTCAGTCATTGGGGACAAAGATGCACTGATGTTGTTATTTTGTAGTTACTCGTTGAAAGTGAGGGAAAGAAAAATAACCATGTTGAAATCAATAAGGGAGGAATGGTAACTGTCTGAAAGTATTTGAAGGATGCAGCCCTTTTTGCCAGCTCCTCTGCTGGTGTCAATGGACCTAGTTCCATTTACTTCAATTGAACTACACTGATTTACACCAGCTGGGTATCTGGTATGTTGATCGTAGAGTCACAACTGGAAGGGATGCAGAATCAGGCCTTAAAGAAGCTGCTAAATGATTTAGGGTGGCCTATGTGGGCATAACTTGGAGCGATGGGATGAAGTTAAGAAAAGGGAAATATAGGCAGAATATAAGGAAAGACCTGATAATAGTGAGACCTTTTCAGGGTTGGAATAATTTTCCAAGTGAAGTGGTGGAAACTCCATTGCTTGACACAATTTAATTTAAAACTGGATTGGATAAAGCACTGGAAAATATACGGTGGGGTATAATCCTGTGATTGAAACAAAGGAGCAACTAGGTGACTTTGTGGCTGATGATAGAACTGATTACATTATTTGTATTTAATTTTTTTGTGAGGTCAGGCCCTGGTCCTACACTGGGATCCACTACCACAGAACCCTTCCTGATACAGAAACCCATATAATAATAAATACTACTACCACTACTATTAATAATAATTCATAACAATAATGCCTAGCTCTTTTATAGCACTTTTCATCTGTAGATCTCAAAGTACTATAGAAAGGAGGTCAGTATCACTGTCCCTATTTAGGTCAACTGGATTTCACAGGTGTCTGTGCTAGCAGATCTGATGCGAGACCAAAGCCTTATTCAGTATCTTTTGCTTTGTCTTATGCAAGAACTGATCCAGTCAAAGTCATTTAGTCAAGAGGAAGTAGCTTTCAAGGTGTTCTAATAACCTCTGCTTACAACACCTGTTGTTCTGCCGCAGATCACATTAGATTTAGAATGCAGGTTAGAAAGCTCACCCTCAGACAAATTTTAATTCACCTGAGGGTTACAAGGCAAATGGTAACTATAGTCTGAGCACTGACTTTTTGGAAATACAAATGAACACAAAATCATTTTTCAAACTTACAGCAGACATCAGTTAATAGTGGCAGAATTGTTTAATGTTATGGAGCATAGCAACTTCAGGGAATAGGCATGCATTAATGGAGTTCCATGAGAAAAAAATGCAAATTTCCATTGAATTTACAAGGTATGAAGAAAGATTGGTGTATAATAGACTAGCAGTGAGAGGCTCATCATCTTAACACTATAGAAACTGGTCTGTTTCTATAAAGTAAAAACAAAAAAGTAATCCTAAGAGAATAAGTATGGAGCTCAGCCTTTAGGTCTTCTTCCATTCAACAATTGGCCATGTGTGTCCATGAATGGCTCACCAACATGCGAAGTCAGTGGACCAGATTGTCTAGCCAGCATTGGCCAATTTGGGCTACTCCAGCAGTGCAAAGTGGCCAAAAATTGGCTGGATCTTCCCTCTGAGGATTCCTTTCATGTAGGGGAGTCCCCAGCAAGCACAGAGTTCTCATAGCTTGTACATCCCACCCTCTCCCTGTGGCCCCTGCAGATGGTGTGTATCAAGGGCAAGTTATGTCAGGGACATGACCAGAGTGCTGCTGCACTTCAGCATTTCCTTGCTAGCCGATGGCTCCTTGGAGGCCATTACCAGCCAGCACAGGTTAGAGAAGCCTGGGACTGGGTATGCCAGGTCTAGTAGCGTACTTACCCCAGGATCAGGGGGCTGTAACCACCCACCTTGTAGCTCCTCTCACCTCACTCCAACCAGTATAATCAGGATGACTTGCTGTGCATCCTAGGGGTAACTCACATTATTCACTTATCTGCAAAATGATTTAACATTTCCCACATTAGAAATTGTTGAGAATCTTAATTAATGTTAAGAATTAATACTGAGGGTTGATATTTGTAGAGCGCTCAAAGGTAGAGGGATTTAGGAGCCCCAATACCGTGGGGATCTGATCATTTGAGATCCCCTAATTTAAACAGGTCCCAGATTGTCAAAGAGCTTGATTCTACAAGGTAAGATACAGTATGCCCTCCATTCCACTTGGAGTCAACATGAGTTCACATTCTCTGAACCTCACAGGCATGCTTTGTGGGCTTGAATCCTAAGTGCACAATAGTATTATTGGGCTGTTGATCCACAAAAGCATCTGAGCTTCCAAAAGGATTAAATTGAATGTTGTACTCACAAGTACACATGGATAATCCAATACTTCCTTTGCTTTCCCCACAGAGAAGAGGAAAGCAAAAAGAGGCAATAAATAACCTATATATTTTAAAAACAAAGATGCTGGAAACTCAGCCACTGGATTATATTGCTAGAGTTGAAATACACCAGGGTATTGCCATTTCTTAGGCCTCTCACAGGAAAAGTTTGACAGATTTTTAAATAAACAAATAGAATGTTGTTAGAATAGTTTAACTATAAAACTGTTACGCTGTTATCAAAGGATGGCAAGTCCCACGAGTGAATGACAAGCTTTATATTTCTTCAGTAGTTGCAGGTACTGAAAAACTTGAACTGGGTCAAACTGCGTTTAACCTGGCTGAAAAACCAATGGGTGGTATGATTCAATTCTATCTATTCTTCATTTTCTATTAGCAGAAATCCTGTTTTGGGGCTTCAATATAGGAAAGGTAAAAAGATCATGAAGCAGCATTGGAGCAAGTCAATATTGACAGATCCAAAGCACACAACAGTATGCTACTGAAAGATAGAATAACTGCTATTGCTACACAGGGACTGAGTCAAGGGAATCCTATGGACGGGAGCTGTCAGCTTAAACTTTTGCCTTTCCCCCATTTTGGTTGTATAAATACCCTCCTTACATTACATTCCTTTATCCCTCTTAGCCTTTCTAAATGACAATTCAGTCTGCCTAGCCTATCAATAGCATGTAATTTATTTGTTTCTTCAGCTGAGCCTGACCTTCATTGATTTTATTGGAGTAATTTGCCGGAAATGATTTTTTAATGTTAGATTTATTACAGAGGCACTTCATTGTCAGATAAATGAACTCAATTGTATTTTTTAAAGCTAACAAAATGAGAGAACTACTGCTAGTTGAATTCGTTTTTAAAAGCATATTAGCTAAAGGATTCCTTATGTAAGGGCTAGTTTGCACATAAAAAGTTGTAGGAAGAGCCTGGATGCCTGTGCGTGTGCACCTTCTAAATTTCTAAAAGCATAAGACCATATTATACAGTAGCATGTAAAGAATAGGAGTGTTATAAACAGTGGTACTGCAGCGATACCATTTTCCCAGAGGGCCAGATTTGCCATATTTATTCCTGATTAGTGTAGTACCCTACTCTGTGAATAGCCCTAGTTACTTCAGTGGGACGGCTAGCAGAAAAGGATGCTACTCAGTGTGAATGAAAATCAGACCCAAAAGGTAGTGACCTTCTCCCCCGTCTACTCACACTTTTCTCAGTTTTTAAACTTCTTGATTCTGTTTCTAGCCAGCAGCAGAGAGAAATGGAGTTATGGCTTGCCCATCTTTTAGACCTCTCCTCCTCCTCTGGTTCAATTGCTCAGTATAAAGACATAGCAGATGTTCCGGAGAGCTGTAAATCACAATGAGTTATTAGTTTTACATTTCACATGTAGTTAAAAGTCAGCTTTCTAGTTCAGGATGACAGAGGGTCTCCCTCCATAAGTCTTCATTATGCTCTAGATTAAAACAACAAGGTTCACCATGCTATGTGCTGTCAGCAATTCAGATACAATAGTTTGCGTGTGTTGTTAAAATAATTTTTATTTTTTGTTAGAGCGGGCCCTGGAATGTGAGGAAAAACACAACTTTGTTTCTGGAACCTCAAACATATGAGAGCGCTCTTCTATGTACGGAAATGTCTATGATTTACTGAAATTAAGAGAGAGACATCTCTTCAAATGATTGGTAATGGCCACTGAGCAGTCTTCTGAACACTTCTGCTGTGGTATTTGATAGAGAGAAAGATAGTTAAAGCACTGGACTGAGATCAGTAGATCTGGGTTCTGCTCCCCTCTCTGCCACAGACTTCCTATATGATCTTAATCACTTAATCTCTCCGAGCCTCACATTGCAGGGAGGTTGTGAGGATAAATTCAGTCCTGTTGGGGACTATCATAATGAGCATCATAGAAAAGCTTATAAAATAGACAGCTATCCATTCAAATAGCTGAAAGAGTAAGGAATCTGTCTTGTGCCAAGATTTTGTAGCTTTCCAGTCTTAGTACTCCACCTCCTGCAATGGGTTTTCATCCCCACGGGTGCCAGAAAATTACAGTAAACAACAGAATCAGGAGTTTTCTATGCTGCATAAAAATAGTAAAAGTGAAAAATAGACAAAAACAGCAATCTTAAATGCATTAAATCCCCACCTCCAACCAAACCAACCCTCAGCTGTTCAGTGGAAAGGAACAGGTGTAACTGAGGACACAATTCGCCTTGATGTATGTGTGTCCAAAGAGGGGAGGGGCCATCTCAGAACTATTTTTTTTTCTTGATTCAAAAGGTAACTGCCGTTTCAAAATACCTAGGGGCACATAGAGGATGGATGCAAAGAACCTCTCTGTTTGCGGGCCCTGCACAAGTGACTGCCACAGTTGCAGACTGAGTGCTAGGACTGGTCTGCTCCTGCCAAATATGAGGGTGGAGAAAGAGGGAGGAGTTGTTTATGGCCCTGCCTCCCTCCCCACTGGCAGCAGCTGCCCTCCTCAACAGCTCTGGTGTATGCATTGCACTTGTCTGAGGCAAAGTGCCTTCATGAGCTCCCCAGGAGACACTGTGCCTCTCCATTGTCCCAGTGTAGTGCTATGCATTCAAGATTTGGTTGCCTCCCCTCCATAGCAAATGGTGTTGATCAGTGTTTACATATCTTGGCAATGGGTTTTCATGAACCCACTGTACCCCTTTTCACCGAAATCACACTTTTATTTTGAACCAAGGCTACAATTTTCAAACCTGATGTCTGAAGTTGAGTTCCGAAAGCCATCTGAATAAAAGTAGTCAGATTGTCAAAGGTGCTGAGCAGCTGAAGCTCCCTCTGACTTCCATGAAAGGTGAGGTGCTCAGTATGTCTGAACATCAGGCCACTGTAATTGAAAGTACCTGAATCTGACTTTAGGAGCCTAACTTTTGGCATCCAGATCTGAAAAAAATTGCCCTGTGTGTTTAAAGATGGTCAGTTAATACAAAAATGATGCAAAGAATACCCATGAAATATGCTGTTACTTTGCTCTTTAAGCGGAATTTGGAGCAATTTTCATGGAGTATACATAAATATGTGCCGTTTGAATTTGGAGCTGTGTACATTTGCATTTTTAAATTAATTGTGCTTTTGTAGAGTTCACAGCTTAAAAAATATAAAACAGCAAGGATTTCAATCTGAAATTTAGAGCACTTTTCTTTTAAATTTCCTGGCTTGCTTCCTGTCTCTGTTCCTGTCACTGTTATTGATATTAGGAATCCATCAACATATTTTTATGGATGATTAAGAAGGGCTGACCTTTCCTTTGCAGGTACAAATAGGTAGTTCTTCAGAGGCTTTAAAGGAATGACAAGATAATTCTATCCATTTAATATTGAAGTGATGTTGATAGTATCATTCTTTTCATGTTTGAAACAAGAAAGTATAGAGGGCCTTTCTCCCTCACTGTGTTCTGCTTTATGTGATGGATTTTCTCTCTGACTAATCGCTGTCACATTAACCTGCACTATTTCATCCTTCAGAGCTGTCAAGATAATGACGATAATCGAAGTGGCTCATTGTAAGTAAAGGAAATTATATGAGCAAAGTAATATCATAAAACAGTGTTTAAATATTTTAATTTCATTTGTCAAGGCTGCCCCAACACTTCATTACACATATAACCATCTCTCATCAGTGGAATTAGTGCATTATTCATTACTGTTAATTATTTTCACATAATGGCTGCCCTGATATATTTAACCTCCACATTATATCTCAGATAATGGGCCTGTAAAATTGAATTGTGTGAAGAGCGGAGTTCTAAAGCTCATTTGCAGAACATCAAAGAACAAAGAAGAGGAAAAGAATTCTAAATGGGACATTTTGCCCAGCTGGGGCCAAACATTTGTTTCTGTCTGATTTGCATACAGAAAATAGGTGGTTTAGAAGTGGTTTAATACTGTACATGCTGTCTGCTCACATTACACAACCAATTAGGATTTGTTAATATCCCATGTGTTTCAGACAACTTGTGAGTTACTGTAGAGTGCAAGTGCAATAGACTTAAAAAGGTAACAGGCAAAAATAGATGTTTTATGATGGGATGACAAGGAAAGAAGTACTAAATGTAAAGTTGGCACCAACAATGAGTAAATTAAAAAAAATATTTACATAGTGTAAAACTAAGTTAGCAAAAACTTTCCTACTCAGGGTCTGGGGTTAGTATCCAAACCAATGTAAGTATAATTCAAATTCTAGCTAATCTCTTGGCTTTCTTTGGGCCAAATCCTTTTCCGACTGAAGCTGCAGATGGCTCCAACCCAGTAGTACCATAGAGTCCACGGAACTGAGTAGGGAGGAGAATCTGTGCAGGGAGGAGTACAATAGCTGCAGGAGCTGCTGCAGCCACAAGGCTATGCTAGCATTCACAGATGCCTTGACCCAGCAGAGCGCTTCAACACATGCTTAACTATTAGCATTTTACTAGTCCCAAGGATGCTTTGTTGGATTGGGACTGCAGTGAATCTGCTGCTGCTTCATGGGCAGGGGAAAGGGATGATTCCTTCTCCTTCCAGATATCTCCAGTAAATAGCCAGCTCACCCAAACTGGGCATTGGTTCCAGGACTTTGGCCCTACATAATTTTTAAGGAGCAAGCTGAGTTGCCAGCACAAGTTTCAACTTTAAAGATCTCCAGTGGAACAGTAGGGATAGAACTCAGTAGCTGCATTACCTTCATTTGGGGCCTGATCCATGATCCATTGAAGTCAGTGGATATTCTCCCATTGATTTGAAGACGCACAGGATCCAAGCCCTTTATGAAAAGAGTACAGCACATTGGAAGAAGAGAGGTCAATAAAGGAAAAGCTAAACTTTTCAGATGGACGAAGGGAACTGGCTTTCAAACTTGTGTCTCAAAATGCACATGAAGCTTGCTGCAGTTTTTAATATAGAAATATGCACACTTTGTCAGGTAATATTGTTTATGTCCTGGTTAAGAAAGACAGTAGCTGGAGTGATTTGTAATGGTGCTAGGATCTCATGATGCACACATAACTTTATATTTCATGGTTTACAGATCTTAGGTATTGCATAAGATTTCAAGAGAATGGCACTCATGAAATTCACATGCAAGATATCCTTTTATCCTTCCACATATTACAGTAAATTTTGTAGATTTTTTTTTAAAACACTTAAGGCTCTAATTTCCAGATTGTTATGGAATAACTCATGGCTGGATGGTAGGACTATAATATCAGAGGTGACTCAGCCAATCATAAGACAGAAAATGTTTAATGTATAACAATACAATTCACTCAAGGTCATTTACATATTACAGCCTTATTGGCTAAAAAGTCATATTTCACAAGAGTGATATATGTCTTTTTGCTAAGTGGCAGTGGGGTTTTGGCCATATCATTAAATATGTATACGATATATACATAAATCTTCTTTCACCTGGCATCATCTGGGATTCATTTGGAACAGATCCATTTATTTCACTTTGTAATGTTTTAAGTTGTACAGACTTATGTTTCTGAGGTGAAGATCTAAACTGCATCTTCATCTTCTTCCCAAACTAGAGATAGAGTAGCTTAGAAATAAAAGGAAGATCATATTTGTAGGGACCTTGTCTGTCTTTTTATGTCCAAGAACAGTGCTGATTTATGATTTCACTTGTATTTTGTTTTTTTATTTTTATGGTGATAGTCACATTAGAACTAAATAGTTTGAAACTGTGCTACATTTATACAGCACTCACTGATGCATCATAGAAAACATTGGAAAACAAATCTGCTGATATTTTATCTTCCTTTACATGGGATATTTGCATGTAAAAAGTATGATAATAAAAAACAAAGATGGAAAACACCCCCTAGATGATGGATTCATTCCCCCTGAAAATCCATGATACAGCCCCACTAGAGGGCGTATGGGATATGTGTGCGTCTCAGAAAAGGTCATAGGAATGTTCCCAAATAGGCCTAGACTCTCATGGTTGGACCTGTTGTACATCAGCACCACAGGCCCTACAGCAATTTGTTTCCCTTGTAGATCAGCTGCCAGTACCAATATGTGTCAAATTTGGCCTGATTTTGATGCTCAGAATAACCTTGTTCCATGTCCATCCTTGGCTGCAATGATGGAGCAGATGTGATCACTGGTACACGTGCCACAGTAGTTGTTTGAGCAGCACTCTGTAAAGGGGCAGTGAGTACTTTGCCAGGAAGCTATTCAGTTTGTCACTTAGGAATAACCAGTACCAGGATCTGGATGAAGGGAGTTGAAGGCTCCACCATAGGAGTCCCCCTTCTGATCTGTACTGCCCAAGGGCACCGACTCTTCTTTGGTATAACTGAGGCAAGGTGAGTGACTTCAGGCTGACAGTGAGAGACTACAAATGGCCTCATCTTTTGCCATTTTGTCTTTATATCCTAGACAACAGTGAGTCTGGTGTGCATATGCATGCTTCTCACCCTCGGTGTGCCAGAGAGCCAACCCAGTCACTAGAGGCTATTTCCTCATCCAAAAACAAACATGAAGTGGGGAGTGAAGAGACAAGGTACTAAGCAATCTCCTTGGACTTCCAGGCACCTCAGGTCTGTCACAGCAAGACCAGTCTCAAGAGGGGCTAGATTTGTTGACCTTCATGGCATATTGTAAGGCTGATCAGTGTGGGAAGATTTTTTTCTGAGGTGTTTGGAATGACTGGGAAGGTTTCTGTTTTTGTTGTTTGACGAAAAATGGGGACAGGGATGAAAGGAAAATGAAAGATCTTGCATCTTGTAATCTACAACAGCACTGTACCTGAAATTATTTTAGGGAAATAATCCTTTTTTATGTGGGGTGGATTAGCCGCCCACAGACCCAGAGGCGGAGGAGCCCCTCATTGAACCCTGGTGGGTGGAGTCACACCACGCTCAACCCTCCCACCAGATGTTAGTGGGCGTGACCGGAAGTATAAAGGGTGGATCGGAAAACTCAGTTGGGAGGCAGCCACCGGAGAAGCCAGATGCCTCCTGTGAGCTCCCGACCTGGGAGGCCACTGCAGACCCTGAGGGAGCCGAAGACTGGCCAGGACCTCCAGGGCCATTTACAGACCCGAGCACGGAGGAGCTACAAGCACTGACAGAGGTGGGCTTCTCCGATGACCAGGACAACCTTCTACAGAGCCAGGTACACCCTGAGGGGGAGTTAGGAAGTGGTCCAGGGATAGCCGACCCCTGTCTGACAGCAAATGAGTCAGCGTGTTGTGGTCAGGATCCCTGCTGACCCAGTGGCAGACCACTCTGCCATGCTAGGGCCCTGGGCCAGACACAGTGGAGTGGGTGGGCCTGCGTCCTCCTTGCCACCCCAATCCGTGGGTGGCAGTCTCCCCCTCTCTTAGGCAAGAAGCTTGCGCTTGTCGGCCCCTCTGCGAGAGCTAGGCAGCCCGACTGTTTGCTGCTCAGCCTGAGTGCAGACCTGAGCTCTCAGACTCTCTACTGCCCCGCCCTGATCAAGGGCCTGGGCTAACTGACTGTTTGCTGCTCAGCCTGAGTATAGGCCTGCGGCAGAGACTTTTTGCTGTCCCACCCCGACCAGGGGCTGGGGCTCCAAAACTGTGTTTGTTGTTCAGCCCTGATCACAGACCCGAACTCGCGTCTCTCGTCGCCCCACTGATTCCCCACGTCAGGTGACCCCCAGAGACACAGTGGGGCGGATTGGCTACCCACAGACCCAGATGGGGAGGAGCCACTCCCCCCAACAGACTTACAGACCTGTTTTAAAAAAGGATGTGTTTGAGCTATGCTGAGATCTTGGACTGATAGATGCAGACTGTATACATAGGATTGGGAACAACTATCATAACTACTAGCAAATGCAGACTTTTTAATGGTGTTTTTCTACAATAATCTAGCTATACTGTACACACAGAAGTACAACGTTGACATATTATCCTCAGAAATGAAATTAATTTACATTTCCCTTATGGAAAAACAAAACTGATAGGAAAATGTGGGAATAGAAGTTTCTGAATCCTGCTTAGGTAATAATTCTTTCCAGTATAGGCTGTAATGAGATTGACTGACTGTTTTATGAGTTATACAGACACAAGAATTAGAAGGCCAGGTTAAAGGACATGAAACATTCATCATTTACTGGAACATAGCTCCACACATATTACATATCCTACCGTATGTAAATTTAGGATTTGTGTTCTTGGTACAACTTTTGCTAACAGTAATCCAGACCTACCTTTCATATATAACAGATAGTTTCTTCCTAGGATAGGTCTGTGGACTTTCAGCTTGAAGTTAACTGTGCTTCAAAATACTAAAAATATGTGGATCAGTTAAAGGAAGGATATCTGAATATGACAAGCACAATAAGATAGGTCCACTTGTATAGGCTTGTATTACCATTTTTATAAAGATACAATAGATAAGTTATACCTTGGAATATTTACAGAATATTTCCTAAAAGAGGTTTCTGAGAAGCAGACATTAGTGTACTTTTAAAAAGGAAAACTGAATTTAGTTGCATGATGATGAGAGATGTTATTTTATATAGTGAACATGTTTGAACAAGTATTAGTTAAAATGTTGCTTGTCTGAGATGGACAAAATTCATAGGTTTTTTCCACCAGAAATTCTATGCGCTCCTTCCTATCTCCATCTGTCTGTGTATCTATCTAATCCCCTTCTCATACATTACATGGTGTTCTTATAAATGCCTTGTAATTCATGATTGATTACTAGCTTATAAAAGGACACGTGTCGAATAATCTGATGCATGGATTTTATAATTGGGCTCAAATATGTCAAAGTGCATATATAGTGTATATATAACTGTATATGTCAAAGCATTCTAATATATCAGACACTGGAAATCAGAAACAGAAATTCATTGGGAGAGCAGCTCATCCACTGTTGGACGAATTAGTAGCAGCAAAGGGCAAGTGATAGAAGCAATAGAAATCTTGTAATGCAAAAATGCATGAGGAATGAGTGTGACAGTGGAGAATGGTAAGACTAAAAATAAAATATTTATTTGACTCTTGTAATCTAGGTAAGAGTGGTTTAGAACATTATCTAGCAGTAATGAACATGAAAGTGAGATGTTACACTTGGGCGAAATGAAAGCTTCCACTTTGACTACTTCCATCCATTATATGTTGTTTGCAGTGTTATTGTAGTCATGTTGGTCCCAGGATATTAGAGAGACAAGGTGGGTGAGGTAACGTCTTGAAGTTGGTCCAATAAAAGATATTACCTCTCCCACCTTGTCTCCATCTATTATACACATACATGTATGGGGAAATGGTATTGATAGAATGGAAAGGCCATCTCACGATTCTGATGATGTCACAACTCACTCAAGCTTCACTCTCATTATTTCTTGCATCACCAACTCCTTCTGTGGGAATCTCACGGAGCCCAATTTTCAAACTTGAGTGCCTAAATCATTACTTAGATGCATAAAATGGGTATTTAGATGCTCAGGTTTGCTAATTAGATGTGTATTATATATGCAGTTTGATGTGTGTGCTATTTTTCTTGACTTATTTTTAAGTATGGGAAGAAAAATAAGCAACTTTTGGTTAACAGTGGGACTGATGTTTATTAAACTAAGGCCAGTTTACATCACTCTAGCAATGTAAAGGAGAATTTAAGCAGCCATAAATGTAATTTACTCCCACTTTAAGTGACCTTAGTGTGAGTGAGAATGAGGATGGATGGAACAGACCTTTCAGGACCCTTTAAGAAGTAGAAGAAAAGGGAGACCTATCAGACCCAGTATCTAGGATAGTAATCACCAGATGTGTCACAGAAGACCTGGTAAGAGACTGATCTTCATTGCCTAGAGCTAGTCAGATAACATGGATCAAAGTTATACTGTGTACAGGAAGGGATCAGTATCCACTGATTCCAGGTGCTGAAGTTACACTAGATAGAAAAATGGCTTTTCGATAATGTTGGGGCGGATTCTCTTCTCATTTACATAAGTGTAAGTGAGGAGTAGCTCCACTGAAGTTTATGGAGTTACATTGGTGTGAAAGTGATGTAAAATGAGAGAATAATTGTGTCCTATATCAGTGGTTCTCAACCAGGGGTACATGTACCCCTGGGAATGCACAGAGATTTTCCAGGGAGTACATCAATTCATCTAGATAGTTGCCAAGTTTTACAACAAGCTACATAAAAAGCACAAGCTACAAACTAAAATTTCATACAGGCAATGACTTGTTTATACTGCTCTATTTACTATACACTGAAATATAAGTACAATATTTATATTCCAATAGATTTATTTTATAAGTATATGATAAAAATGAGAAAGTAAGCAATTTTTCAGTAATAGTGTGCTGTGATACTTTTGTATGTTTATGTCTGATTTTGTAAGCAAGTAGTTTTTAAGTGAGTTGAAACTTGGGGGTATGCAAGATAAATCAGGCTCCTGAAACGGGTAGAGTGGTGGAAAAGTTGAGAGGCACTGTCCTATATAATTACAAACCCTTTACTGAATTCCCAGGGAAAGAGATGGTGTTGGCCCATGTCACTAAAGGCAAAACCAAAATTTGTGAAAGTCTGAGGAAAAGATTGAAAATGTGAATCCTTTCAAGCAGGCTTGTGTGATGTTACACCATGAGAACTGAACTCTGCTCTCACCAGATGATGCTTTAAAACAGAAGGGAAGGCTGTAGATGTGTAGGAAAGTTACATGACTCTTTCCAGTTTAATTTGAGTTTCAATAGCGCTAAGACCACTGTTTACTATGTCTTTCAAAATCAAGTTCAAAGAAATTTACCAAACCCATCTCTTCTAAACAAAGGGGTTACTTTGACTTTAGAAAAAGAAATATTAGAGAATTTTATATCAGATGCTTTGAAAACTATATAAGAAAAAAGGAATCTTCAGGGGATGGCTAAGTACTTTGCAATCTGAAAAGCCTCAGGAGGTTTACAGCCAGTGGTGAACTTGTAACCTCTAAATGTCGTCTTGAACACAAAATCTTTCAACTACCATCTAAAGGCCTGAGAGTAACAATTTAAAAAATGAGTTGTTGGTTTTTTTGTCCAAAGAAATGCTCAGTCGTCTTAACCTCTTCACTCCTCTGTGTTTCAAATTTAAATAGGGATTTATTTATCCCTGGCAAGGAATGATAATTCAGGTTGCCAATAGTTCTCCGAGCATTTTCTTTAATCATGGGATCTATAGGATTAGGAATAAGGATGTACCGTACATGTAGAACATCCTAATAACTGCCCAGACAAAAGACATCCTAAGGCTACCTCTTCAGACAAGGAGGCATTTATTGACAGCCTTGGGCTGCTCTGTGACAGATTAAAATAGGCCAATTTTTTAGTCACTAACTCAAATAAAGCTTCTAGCATTCACTTTTATCAATGACTCTGAACAAAATTCCCTTGCAAAAAAGATGGGATTTTCTTTTTTAGCAGGAAATAGTCTTATTTAGGGTCCAATTTTGCAGTCCCTATTTAGGCTGTCATCAATGGGAGTTTTCTCTGGTGTGAGGACAGCAGGATCAAAACGCAAGTGTAAAGTTTTCAACTAGAATTTATCAAGATCGTTGAGGTCCTGATGGCTTTCTTTTGTTGCTGCTGCCTTGTGGCATGGGTGTAATATAACAGCTAATGAACAAGTGTGTAGCATGCCTATAATTGCACTGATACACATATGTAACAAAATGTGTCAGCCTCTCATATCTGAATAAATAATTTCCATCCGTGTGTGTGTGTGTGTGTATATATATATATATGTGTGTGTATATATATATATATGTGTGTGTATATATATATATATGTGTGTATATATATATATATATATATATATATATATAAAGCTTTGCCCAATTTGTCCACTCTAAAACTAGAGAACTTCAAAAGATTATGACAAATGGATGTTCCCACACATCTATAAAATTGTGTGTGTTCACATAGTGAGGTGTTTCTTATCTCTTGAAAGTTCTGGTTGACCTGAGCTAAGTTGCCCTTTAGGGTTATTTAAGAATATTGGGGAAAGTATTATATCTGGCTCTACTTGCCACAAATGTTTAGATTATTTTTATTTTTTATAGTACTCAAAATGTAATAGCTGCCTCACAATAGAGCAGATAAGATGATGTGATCCCTGCTCTAATGAGCTTACAAACTAAATGTGGACATAGCACAACTGGAGGTACAGGGAGAAGGAACAGAAAGGTGATTGTGTGGGGGTGGTGAAGGACAGAGCTGACATCAATAAGATTATGCAGCTCTTCAGTGAAGGCTAGTATAAAGTGTGATGGAGCAAAGGTTCTTTTTCAACTAGCTCAGGAAGGTGGTTCCTTTAGGGGCAGTGTGGAAGAAAGTATAAATTCGGTTGTGGGAGAAATAGATAAATAAGGCATTGGGGCTTTCATCATGGCAGAGTGGAGGGCGTGTGAGAGAGACTAAATAATAGGGCAGATAAATATTGTGGGGTTTGGTGGGAAGGGAACTTTGAATCTTATATAATGGAGAAATGGGAGCCCCTGGAGGGATTCAAAGAAAGAGACAATGCTTCTCTTTCAACAGAAGGGAGAGTTGGGAGGCGCATAGAGGCACTCAATTGAGAAGTAGGACAGAATTTGATTTTGCTGATGTGAAATAGTTACTTAAAGTAACTTTTCCAGGTGCATCCTTATCTTCAGAGGGCAGGGCTCTACTTTCTGTACAGAGCTCTTCTGAATCTTTATCCTCTCTTCTTTGACCCTCCAACAGTTTACTGGATAACGGGAAATCTCACATTTGTGTTGAGGGACTGAGTATTCTCCTGGCTAGCCCCAGTATCTCACTCCATAGCAAAAGACATTGGATTGGAAGGATTATGTAAATTAAATTCTGCTTGCTTATAACTATACTATGCATGCAAGTGGTTTTTCACCATTTTCCTTTCTGTATAAGTAGCTTCCAATTGCTTACAATATATGTGGATATAAAGTATATCAGGGATCGGCTTCCCGCCGCCCCCATTAGCCTGGAGTGGCGAGTCACGGCCAGTGGGAGCCGCGATCGGCCAAACCTGCGGATGCGGCAGGTAAACAAACCAGCCCGGCCCACCAGGGGCCTTACCCTAGTGGGCCACGTGCCAAAGGTTGCCGATCCCTGTATATATATAGCCATACAGTGGCTTTGCCTCTGAGAAGGCTGCTAACTAGGGCAGGGTGAAAATTTTCTGTCAACACTCTTTTTCGCGGAAAATTGGGTTTTCAGCTAAACAAATATTTTTGCAAAAAATGCCTTCCTTGAATTTTGTTTGTCAGTTTTTGACTGAAATTATTTGCTTCTGGATAGTTTTCTTTTATTTTTGATGAAAAGGGTAAATTTTCCATGGGGGTGGGGAACCCATTTTCCAACCAGCTGAAAAGGAGACCCTTTCAATAAGTGTCAGGGCAGAAGAAACCAAATGTTTGCTGTGTTAAGCCTAATCCCACCCCCCAGAAAACAACTCTTTGTAGCAAAAGTCACTCCCCTTTTAGCAGCTTCTTCCCTCAATGTGACTATTACAGGCAGAAAGAATAAATCTCTCTTTGGAATGAGGAAGTATTCAGGATCAATATTTCTGCATTGCAGCTGAGAAATGCCTTTGTTTCTTATGTTGGTTTGAGAACTGGTCCTGTTTGAGTCTGATGAAGGGTATTAGTCTTATTCATTTTTAAATTTTAAAGATAAAAATAATGAACTTGTGCTTGTATAACCTCTTATTTGAGGATCACAATGTGCTTTATAATAATAAAGATTTATTCTCGCTATGCCGCTGTGTGGTAGGTGTATTAAGAGTTATACTAATTTTATACATGGGTAAATTGAGGCCCAAAGATATTAAGTGACTTACCCAAATTCACACAAAAAGTCAGTGGCAGAACTAGGATTTTTATTTGCCAATGCCCTGCTCTAACCACTAGATCAATGCCTTTTATCATAAATGGTATGGAATCAGAGAATTCCATATGCAACTGTTCATTACCTCTGTGCTGGTCAGCAAAAGTAGAATAAATAAATTGCATCTATATTGAGAATTTCAGAGTCATTTTTGAAAGAACACCTTGTCTAATGGAATCTATTAGGGATGCTCCATTTCCATTTGTTCCATTTTACTGTGTAACTTGATCTATCACTCTTAAAAGAAAAGCAGTGATTCTTGGTTAATTTGTGTGTCCAGGCAACATCCTTTTCAGCTAGCCAGATAAAATTATATTAGATGAAGGCAAAGTCTATGTTGAAATGGGCAAGGATTAATATTGGTAGCAAATTTCTTAAGAGATGTTTCAGTTTCTACTGCAATGTGAGAATCCAGGAGGTATAAATATATATCAAGAACTGTGGCAATTATAGCAGCATATTGGTTAAATTGGTGAAATTTTATTGGATGTTGCTGGAGACCTTTGCATCAAGGTAAACATGATCTGTCAGCTTCCAGAACCAGGTGATATACTAGGGAGAGGTATCCTCCATACTGCTTATATACCTCTCTACCCCGATATAACGTGACCCAATATAACATGAATTCGGATATAACGTGGTAAAGCAGTGCTCTGGGGGGGCGCTGCGCACTCTGGTGGATCAAACAAGTTCGATATAACGCAGTTTCACCTATAACGTGGTAAGATTTTTTGGCTCCCGAGGACAGCGTTATATCGAGGTAGAGGTGTATTTAAAAAGAAATATGCTTTTTTTTGTATAATGGCACAATTAAAAACTCAATGTTCACTTCATCTGGAATCTGCAGTAACTGTGGTACCTTCCTAGACTGCAGCACCACAATCACTGTGGGGAGACAAATGTTGAACTTTGACTGACAGCTAACTTACTGCAGAGCAGATTTTCTTGACAATATGACACGACAGTTCAGTTTCATAAAACACTGAGAACTACCATTTCCTCACACCATGTGTATGACTGGAGATTTCATATTCTTCCTATTGATGACAAAAGTACCAGGCAAGCTGATATTTGCTTATTGCTATTTATAATAACAGTTGAGCTTAAGCTGTCATTCTTTTGGCACTGTGTACAAAAGGGAGCTTCTGGCAGAGCATTCTCCACGAGACTCTCAGCTTTGGAATTCACTCCCTGAGTGGTTTAAAACAGCATGAATTTGTTGACCTGACAGACATGCTGTACAGGCCATTTGTCTGGGAAGGCATTTGGGGATAGGGCTAAGATTTGTGGAACTGGGACTGGCCTATGGATTCTTATATGGAGGTAGAAATTAGGGTCTTGCAGAAGCTGAGGTGGGGAAATTTTGGTTCTGTGGAACAGCTTCTTGTGCAAAAAAAGGTTATTATGCTCCAACTGTATTTTGCCTTTGTTGGTTTGTGTTTTTAATTTTCTGTCACAGGTACCTAGATCTGGAGTGGGAGTTCTTTTAACGTTTGAAAGTTGAAATTCAAATAAATGTGATGCACAAACAGATCTACTCTTTAGGCGCTAAGGAAAACAAAGATGCTTTGTCAAAGCTGTGCAGCCAAAATTTAATAAAGGGGTTCTCTCTCTCAAAAAAAATTACACCTCAGTTGATGGGACATTCCTAGACTCAAGGTTTCCCCTGCCCTGTGTACACACATATCTGTCAATTCTATACTCTTATTCCCTTTCAAAATTCATTAATCCCTAGCCCAGGACAACCCTTCTACCCACCTTGCGTCCTTCTCCCCACTACCTCATAGAGCAGAGGTGGGCAAACTACGGCCTGCGGGCCACATCCGGCCTGGGGGACCATCCTGCCCGGCCCTTGAGCTCCCGGCTGGGGAGGCTAGCCCCCAGCCCCTCCCCTGCTATCCCCCCTCCCCTGCAGCCTCAACTCACTGTGCCACCAGTGCTCTGGGTAGTGGGGCTGTGAGCTCCTGCTGGGCAGCATGGCGGTGTGGCTGGCTCCAGCCAGATGGCATGGCTGCCAGACATGCTGCTCTGAGTGGCATGGTAAGGGAGTGGGGGGTTGGATAAGGGGCAGGGGGTTCTGGGGGGCAGTCAGGGGACAGGGAGCAGGGGGTGGTTGGATGGAGCGGAAGTTCGGGGGTGGTGGTCAGGGGGTGGGGAACAGGGGGAGTTGGATAGGCATGGGAGTCTTGGGGGGCTTGTCAGGGGGTGGGGGCATGGATAAGGGGTGGGGCAGTCAGGGGACTGGGAGCAGGGGGGGCTGGATAGGGGTTGGGGTCCCAGGAGGGGGCGGTCAGGGGACAAGGAGCAGGGGGGTTGGATGGGTCGGGGGTTCTCGGCAGGGTGGGAAGTGGGAGGGGCTGGATAGGGGGAAGGGGCCAGGCTGTTTGGGGAGGCACAGCCTTCCCTACCCGGCCCTCCATACAGTTTTGGAACCCCAATGTGGCCCTCAGGCCAAAAAGTTTGCCCACCCCGGTCATAGAGGCTCCTTTAGGATTCTCCTCTAGCTGGCCGTCATTCCTCTCAGCAGTAGTGCTGGCAGGCAAGTGTCCCTTGTCTTGTGCTGGCAGTAGAACAGCTTTCTTGTGATGTATCCAGTGGGTGGGGTGGGATGGGGTGGGTGGAGGGTTAAAGGAGAGCATATTAGCTAGGGATTGGGTATCCCTTTTGGTTCTTAAAATGGAGTGATCTCCACTAAAGTGTGTGATCTGTACATTTTGTGACAAAAAGTGAATCCCAGTTCTTGAATTTTTATTCTTTCTCTATTTTTGGGTAAAATATCAAGTGCCACTTGAATGGATAGAAGAGAGAAGGAGACATAAATAATGTATTTTCTATGTATACTTCAAAATGTTTGGAGTCACTCTGATACCAGAGAAATGGGGACCATATAAAAACTGAGCTAAATAAATAAATTATAGATATATATAAAATGATGGACATTTGGTGTACATTTCACTGTAGTTTGGGGATCACTGAACATTTTCAATGGGTTGGTTTATGTTTAGTCAGTTGACCTCTCTGTCACTTGAATGACAGCTTTTCTGGGTAAACACATAAACCACATTGGTAGTGCAAATATGAGCCAGAAGTGAAAATAAATGTCTGCAATAGGGAATACCATTTATTTCTATCAAATCAAAATATAACAGTATCCCACCAGTTGTTGTCCTGTTATGACCACAGAGAAAATGCAGGTATTAAAATATTGTACCTATTGTGTAGATTTCCCTGTTGTTAATATAATCATGATCACATGTATACGTTGTCTCAGATTTCTGTCCAAGATAAATGATATCATGACTATGATAAGCACATCCTCAAATTGTTCCAGTCAAAACTTGCTGAACCTGTTTCTACTTGTTGAAAATGTGAATCTTTTAACTTATCCTGAAAACAAAGCATGGAGATAAAGAATATGATGTGCTGTGCAATCATTATTTCATTACCGGTAGTTAATAATCACAGTTGGTTGACTATCTTGCCTTCAGTAATAACACTAATATAATAATAATAAATAA
This sequence comes from Trachemys scripta elegans, assembly GCF_013100865.1. Taxonomy (NCBI): domain Eukaryota; kingdom Metazoa; phylum Chordata; order Testudines; family Emydidae; genus Trachemys; species Trachemys scripta. Next base: position 265,719,989 of record NC_048298.1, read on the forward strand.
CCCTGTGTTCTTCTATCGCAGGATCTCAAAACTTGACAAACATTAATGACTAGGACTGGCAGAACTAAAGTGTATTTGACAAATGTAGTCTTTTTCCTTTACCACTAATGGTTTTCAAACAGGTCCTGAGTTTTATGCATGTATTTACTATTTGTAATTGTTCACCAAAAGTCTATTGGCAGTATACAGACTATATTCACTTTATGGTTTGGCCATTATTTAATTAGCTTATATTGCTCAGTGACTGGTCACCTTAATAACATGTTATTGTTTCCCTGATAGGATGAACACTACCATAATAAAGAAAGGCAGGGTGAGATCATTAGTCACTAAGTCATGATTCTTAGAGAGAGTATAGAATTGGAGGTATGTTGGCAGGATTAGGGCATTTTTAAGAATTTAAAACGCTTTCCTTTCTTTGCATCAGTTCTTGAATCACTGCTGGAAAAACAGTCTAATATAATACCATGAGGTGAGATTTAAATTTAATTTTCTTTGGTACATTCACACAGAATAATTGGGTGTAGTTATAAAAACTGTTAACTCCATTAAAGCCAATGGTCATCTTCATCATGTATATCGAAGTCTGTCTGGTGAATTTAAGGAAACTTATCGAAAATGATCTAAAATCGGAGTACTGTGCAAATTTAACTGAGGGAATGTCTACACTACCCGCCGGATCGGCGGGCAGCGATAGATTCAGCGGAGATCTATTTATTGTGTCTAGTCTAGACGTGATAAATTGACCCCAAGTACTCTCCAATTGACTCCTGTATTCCAGTGCCATGAGAGGCACAGGCAGAGTCGACGGGGGAGCAGCAGCAGTCGACTCACCGTGGTGACTCCACGGTAAGTTGATCTAAGTACGGAGACTTCAGCTATGTTACTCATGTAGCTGAAGTTGTGTAACTTAGATCGATCCCCCGCCTTCCCAGTGTAGACCAGGGCTGAGAGAGATCTGGATTTCTCTGTGTCATAGTGATTGAATCGAAATATATACTGCATTTTGAGAAACTGGTAGCTAACATGCATCATCAAATAGTGCTGTAATATTTAAGTATCCATTGCCACAACAATTAATTCCTCTAAAATATTTTTCAATTTATTATATTGCATAGTAGAACTCAGCTATATAGTAGTGCAAAGTAGATTACCAGGGTAAAACTGCTGGAAACCCTGATTTACTGGTACACCTTTGATTAAATTTAATAAGTTTAGTGCCATAACCAATTCTATAGCATAGGACCACTTTATGCAGTAATAAAAGGACTTAACATTCAACATTTATTGGGTTTTACTGCTTGGTAAAGGGAAGATATATATTTATTTCATAACTCCCTATGATGTGTATTTGAAACATTTTTTTTTAAATTTATGGTTCCCTGATTTTTCTTTCCTTTAAAAATTTAACGTCTGTGTTTTGCAGCTTCTGTTTACAACAATGCTATTAAATTGAATACAGTTAACAACAAAAGACTAATTAAATGTGTACATGGGACCCAGCCACAAAGTTTGGAGGCAGATAATAATATCACCTACTATTTTTCAGCTGTAGATCTTGAAGCACTTTACAAAGGATGTAGGTATCATTGTCCACATTTTATGGAGTGGAAACTAAAGTACTGGTAAGTGAATTGACATTCCTAATGTCACCAAGTAGGCCAGTGGTATAGTAAAATCTAGAACACAGATCTCTGCAGTTCCAGCCCTGCACTCTATTTACTTGATAACAAGCCCTTTAAGATAATTCCCCATTTTTTTGGGGGGGGGGTATGTGGATGTGGGGCATTTGGTTCAGACCCTTATCAAATTAAATGTTGTTTTAAGGTGTCAAATGAAAACAAGTCAAATCTGAAGAGAACTCCATGTCATGCTTCTCAGTTATCTTCCCCACCATGCCTCCCTTCCCTTAGACCTTAGTTCCTCCTGTGCCGCTGACACATAAGGCAGTCCAGTTCCTCTGCTGATTACTGTCCTCTCTAGTTATGGGTTTCAGAGGGGTAGCCATGTTAGTTTGTATCAGTAAAAACAATGAGGAGTCCTTCTGGCACCTTAGAGACTAACAAATTTATTTGGGCTAAGCTTTCATGGGATATAATCCACTTCATCAGCTGCATGGAATGGAAAATACAGTAAGCAGGTATAAATATACAGCATATGAAATGATGGGAGTTGCCTTACCAGGTGTGGGGGGGAGGTCAGTGCTAATGAGGCCAATTCAGTCAAAGTGGATATGGCCCATTCCCAGCAGTTGACAAGAAGGTGTGAGTATCAACAGAGGGAAAATTATCTTTTGTAGTGACCCAGCCACTCCCAGTCTTTATTCAGGCCTAATTTGATGGTGTAAAGTTTCCAAATTAATTCCAGTTCTGCAGTTTCTCATTGAAGTCTGTTTTTAAAGTTTTTTGTTGAAGAATGGTGACTTTTAAGTCTGTTATTGAGTTTCCAGGGAGATTGAAGTGCTCTTCTACTGGTTTTTGAATGTTACAATTCTTGGTGTCTGATTTGTGTCCATTTATTCTTTTGCATAGAGACTGTCCGGTTTGTACATGGCAGGGGGCATTGCTGGTACATGATGGCATATATCACATAGGTAGATGTGCAGGTGAACGAGCCCTTGATGGTGTGGCTGATGTGGGTGGATCCTATGATGGTGTCCCTTGAATAGATATTCAGACACAGTTGGCAATGACACAGGGGTTGGTTCCTGGGTTAGTGTTTCTGTTGTGTGGTGTGTAGTTGCTTGTGAGTATTTGCTTCAGGTTGGGGGTGCTGTCTGTAAGTGAGGACTGGCCTGTCTCCCAAGGTTTGTGAGAGTGAGGGATTGTCCTTCAGGATAGGTTGTAGATCCTTGATGATGCACTGGAGAGGTTTTAGTTGGCGGCTGTAGGTGATGGTTAGTGGTGTTCTGTTACTTTCTTTGTTGGGCCTGTCCTGTGTAGGTGATTTCTGGGTACCCTTCTGGCTCTGTCAATCTGTTTCTTCACTTCCCCAGGTGGGTATTGTAGTTTTAAGAACGCCTGATAGAGATCCTGTAGATGTTTGTTTCTGTCTGAGGGAATGGAGCAAATGCAGTTGTATCTGAGGGCTTGGCTGTAGACAATGGATCGCGTGATGTGGTCTGGATGAAAGCTGGAGGCATGTAGGTAAGTATAGCGGTCAGTATGTTTCTGGCATAGAGTGGTGTTTATCTAACCATCGCTTATTTGTACTTTAGTGTCCAGGAAGTGGATCTCTTGTGTGGACTGGTCCAAGCTGAGGTTGATGGTGGGGTGGAAATTGTTGAAATCCAGGTGGAATTCCTCAAGGGCCTCCTTCCCATGGGTCCAGATGATGAAGATGTCATCAATGTAGGGCAAGTAGAGTAGCGGTATTAGGGGACAAGAGCTGAGGAAGAGTTGTTCTAAGTCAGCCATAAAAATGTTGGCATTCTGTGGGGCCACGCGGGTACCCATAGCAGTGCTGCTGACTTGAAGGTATACATCGTCCCCAAATCTGAAATAGTTGTGGGTGAGGACAAAGTCACAAAGCTCAGCCACCAGGTTTGCTGTGACATTATTGGGGATTCTGTTCCTGACAGCTTGTAGTCCATCTTTGTGTGGAATGTTGGTGTAGAGAGCTTCTACATCCATAGTGACTAGGATGGTGTTTTCTGGAAGATCATCAATGGATTGTAGTTTCCTCAGAAAGTCAGAGGTGTCTCAAATATATCTGGGAGTGCTGGTAGCATAGGGCCTAGGAGACAGTCCACATGGCCAGACAATCCTGCTGTCAGGGTTCTAATGCCTAAGATGATGAGGCATCCAGGATTTCTAGGTTTATGGATCTTGGGTAGCAGATAGAATGTTGGGGCTCTAGGGGTGTGTCTGTGTAGATTTGTTCCTGTGCTTCTTCAGGGAGTTTCTTGAGCAGATGGTGCAGTTTCTTTTGATACCCCTTAAGTGGGATCAGATGGTAAAATGGCCTATAGAATGTGGTGTCGAGAGTTGCCTAGCAGCCTCTCATTCATACTCCGACCTATTCATGCTGACTGACACTCATTAACAGACTTAAAAGTCGCCATTCTACAACAAAAAATCTTCAAAAACAGACTTCAATGAGAAACTACAGAATTAGACTTAATTTGTAAACTTGACACCATCAAATTAGGCCTGAATAAAGACTGGGAGTGGCTGGGTCACTACAAAAATAATTTTCCCTCTGTTGATACTCTCACCTTCTTGTCAACTGCTGGGATTGGGCCATATCCACTTTGATTGAATTGGCCTTGTTAGCACTGACCCTCCACCTGGTAAGGCAACTCCCATCTTTTCATGTGCTGTATATTTATACCTGCTTACTGTATTTTCCACTCCATGCATCTGATGAATTGGGTTATATCCCATGAAAGCTTATACCCAAATAGATTTATTGGTCTCTAGGGTGCCACAAGGACTCCTTTTGTTTTCTGTAGTTATGTTCTTCTTCCCAGGTGATGCCATGCATCCAATATCTTCTGTCACTGTCTTCCGCCAGTTCTTCCTTGGCCTTCCTCACTTTCTCTTTCCTACCTTGGGTACCCAATTCAATGCTTGGTTAGCATGTCTCCCATCTTCAATACTGTGTACCTGTCCCAACCACCTGAGCCTTCTTTCACTGGTATTTTCTAGCATGTCCAGCTCCTTCAGCTGCCTTATTCTCGCATTTGTTATTTTGTCTTTCCATTAAATATATAGTATCTTTTTTTCAGCCATCTGTGATGGTCAGCTTCCAATCTCTTTTTGTCAGCCACTATCATTGCCAAGTCTCTGCTCCACATAGTAGCGTACTCAGTACAGTCGCATTGGATCATCTGACCCATGAACACTCTCCATAAATGTGCACTGTCAATCTCTGTGAATCCATCCTTGCTGCAGCGGTTGCACCTCATCTGAAAATGCTAAGCCCCCACCTTCCAGCCTGGTCTGCCCAGACACAGTGTCACTACCCATCCCTGAGGGAGGATATGGGCTTCTTGAAGTGGGGCAAAGCTGGTAGGCCTCTGTGTGGGAAACTGGTACAAGAGCTGGCACCACAGCAATAGTGAGGAGCAGCAATGCTGACTTGTCCCACTGCTCACTCAGATTTGGCCCTGTGACCCTTTGTCATGATGGAGGAACTGCAGGGCCAAAATTAAGCGACTGATGCTGTGACCCCCATGTACAGGGGTTGGCAGCACCCCTCAGGTTTGGTCCTGCAGCCCCTCCATCCTACCAGAGGGACTGCAGGGCTAAAACTGGGTGAGTGGTGTTGCAATTCCAGTGCACAGAGGGTCACCATGCTACTCAGATGAGGGGCCATGGGTCTGAACCTGAGCAGTGCTGAGACCCTTGTGCATGCTCAGTTTTGGCCCTGATGACCCTCATCACAACAGAGGGCTGGTGGGGCCAAACTTGAGTGGGCAGTGGGGCAGCAAGCACTGTTTCTTCTCCGTGTTGCCAGTAGTATGCACCATACGTAACATGCATATAGCTGCATACAGTGCATACATACTTGACTTTTAGTTTGGTTTGGAGATCTTTGTTTGATTTGACCTTGTTCATCCTTCCAAAAGTGGTGTTTGCTTTTCCTAATCTCCTATGAATATCTTTATTGCAGCCACCTTCAAATATCATCACACTTCCCAGATAGCAGAACTCTTCTACCTGTTCCATCCAGTTGTTCAGTTTCCTAGCTTCATAATATTAATTTTCTTTGCATTTACTTTCAGTCCAATTTTTGCTTCTTCCAATTCTACCTCTGAATTAAGGGCAATCATTCCATTCCACGTCATACTCAGTAAAGCAACGTTGCTGGCAAAGTCAAGGTCATGGAACTTGGGTCTCTGCGAACCCATTTTATACCATCCAGAATGCCTTTTGTTGCCAGCTTCATCGCCCAATCTATTGCTAATGCAAAGAGGATTGGTGATAACAATCCCCTTATCTAACTCCAGTCACAATGTCAAACCTTTCACTCATGCTGTGTTCCTCTGCTATAATTGACTACTGTCTTCTTTCAGTTTGGCCCCTGTCTTCCAGGCTTTCATCAGCCTGGTCCTGTAAAATACTGGAACAGTTGCTAAGTGCAATGTGGAATCTGATCTGCATTTATTTGTTCTTGAACTTTTCTACTGCTATAATACTCTTTTTGAGTTTAAGTTGTAATATGGCCACTAAAAGATAATCATCTGAGCCAAATTTACTTTTCTGCTGACTAACATTCCTCAAAGAAGACGCCCATCTTTTGATATACATACATAGTCTATCTGATTGACAATCACATTGATTGGTGATCACCATGCAAGCTTGTGAATCCTCTTGTGCTGGAAGCGACTGCCCTTCTGCCTTTAGGATTCTTGTGCCACAGAGATGCAAGAGCCATTTGCCATGAGCAGTTTGGATGCCTTCCACTGCTATGCCCATAACTCCTTCCCAAGCAGTAGAGTTGTTGCTAATTTGTGCATTGAAGTTGCCTCACATCAACTTGATGTCGTGGGTAGGCACATCATCCAAAACTAACTGCATCTGCTCATAGTGTGTGTCCTTTTTATTACCACTTGCTGCATTTGTTGGTGCATATATTTGGATGATTGTACACTTGACATGTCTTGTTTTCAGATTGGCTGTTATCCTCTGCTTCACTGGCTTCCAGGCCAGCAGGGTCGTCTCTGTGATGTTACTCAGCACAATTTCTACATCTCTTTTAGGTATTCCTCCTCTTAGGTATAAGATTGTAGCACCATCAGGGAACCATCTTGCCACTCCCTGCCCAGCTTGTCTCAGTGACAACCAGTATGTTCAGCTGGTATTTTTTTACTTGTCGCAGGGGTGTGTGCAAGATGGGGCAAGCAGGGTGCCCCCCCCAATAATCATCAGGGGCCTAGAACTCCTCCAGCCTGGGGGCCATGGTGGCATGGGTGTGTGTGAGAGACGGAGCTCCTCCTGGCCCTGGGGCTATGGGGCGGGGGGGGAGGGAAGAGTGAGCTCCTGCTGGAGCTGGGGCGGAGGTCGGGGGGAGGGAAGAGGGAGTTCCTGCCAGGGCTGGGGTGGGGAGAGTGAAGAGGGAGCTCCTCCCGGGGATGGGGGGGCACAGAATGTGCCCCCCCAAAAGGGGTCAAAGTTAAATTTCTGCACATGCCCCTGACTTCTTGTGTAACTTGTGCCAGGTTTCCCATACTATATAAAGTACATACATTCCACCTGCCTATTCCTGTTACATATTTGGTCTTTTGGATTCAATGTCTGTTGAGATATCAGATTCTTTTCAGCTTTCACTGAGATCTGTCATACCTGGGTTTTGAGTTCCATCTTCACCTCCTCTTTTATTTGGGCTTAGGACCGGCACTGTTGCCTCCACTTGCTCTAATTTTCAACAGAGAGCAGCTGACTTAGCTAGTCTTCCACCTTGTTTTCTCCAGTGTCTCCAGCAGATATACAAGAACTCCGAGGAAAGGAATCATGAGAATCTTTTAATTTGTTATTTATAACTTGACATTCCATATCATTAAAATTAAAATATCTAGCTTGTTCCTGTCCCAGTTACTTTAACAACAGTCTCTTAGAGATTTCACAGCTCCGTGCGATGGGCAGTGCAAAAGGGTACACACACTATAGGTGCTGAAATGTGTTTACTTTTGGTGGTGGCTTTCATTGTGTTTATTGACTAAATATAGTTGTGAGGAACTCACCAGCTTCAGTTTTTAGAAGTTTGAGGGGCATATTTTTAAAAATACTGGTTCATATAGTTTTGAAATGAATCAGAAACAACTCAGAGAAATTAGCTCAGCCGAACTGTGGAGTTCAGCATGTTTACTGTCTGCAGCCATAAACCTCTGTCCCCGTGAGTCCAACTGGCAGCCCCCTGTTCCAGTCTTAATATCCTCTATTCCTTTCCTACTTTCTACAGTAAGGTCTGCTTCAATAGCTTGCAACACTCTCCTCTTTCAACTTCTTTGTGGGACAACACATGGCCTGTTTTCCAAATCATGGTCTTCAGGGATGGGAGCAAAGAAAGCCCAAATCCCACCTTTCTCAGGACATATAGTGACTTCTTCATCATTCATTAGGATCATTTTGTAGATGGGCAAACTGAAGCACAGAGAAATTAGAACCCCAAATGGCCTCCAATTTGAGGCCCAATTTGAGATGGCTAGGGTGTCCGTTTTCATGTTTGAAATATGGCTGTGATTGACTTGCCCAAGGTCACACAGGAAACCTCTACCACAGCCAGGAGCCGAACTCAGGTCCCCTGAGCCACAGTCTTATGTTTCAACCACAAAACTACCCTTCTTTCCCTCAGGGCTTGTCTATGCAGCACAGTAACAATTTGACCATGTCTTGAAACAGTTCTATGTTAGTATGCACTAGGGAACTTTCTGTGCATGCCAGCAGGGTCTACACCAGCCATTTAGTGCACCAAATGTTGTTGTGAATTTGAATTCACATTCCACTGGTGCACATTATCACACCTTATAGACAAGCCTTTAGTCTCTCGACAGCAGTTAAATCTAGCATGGCTTTTTACATATGGATAGGGAAGGAGTCGTCAGACAGCTTGCAGGTAGGTGTGCTAGGGAAAGAGGAGTGGTGAGCAGGTTTTCTGTACTGCATTCACCATTTCAAGATTCACAACAGGGAGGCAAGGCCAGCTGTCCACCTTCAGAAACCATTAGAAAAAGGAAGAGCTGCAGGCAACAATAGCTCTCCCCGCCCACTAAGCCTATAATTTTCTACAAGCTATGCTATAGATCTGTGATGGGGTGTCCTCCCCACATAAGGTTTGAGCAGGTTAAAAAGGACCAATTGACCTTATAGGCTGCACTTGGAGGAGAGCCAGGGACTGATAAAGTCCAGTTGAAGATGAAGCCCAGCTGGGCTTCTATAAATCCAGGCAGTTGAGAACAGGAGGTGGCTGCAGGGAGGAGCTCTGTAGTTACTCCCTAGAGCGAAAGGGAGTTGGCTAGGGACAAGGAGGAGTTTTAGGGGGAGAGCAAGTCCTTGGATACTTCACTGGACTACAGAGTCTGGCAAGAAGCAGAGAGGGGTGAAGTAGCCACTGGGAGTGGAGGAAGCTCGAGCTGGTAAACCCGGAGGTGGAACAGGAGTTAGAGAGGTACAAAGGAGCCCAGGGAAACAGCAACAGTGTCTGAGATTGAGCAGACTGTGCTTGATAGGGTACAGAATCCCTATACCTAGGGACACGTTTCCCTGCCTGTCAGTGGGAAAGTGGCATTGGACCTACAATTGGACTGGAAGACTCCCTGACACACCATATGGACAGCTTGTCCAGTGGGACTTTGACACCCCAGAAGAGGACTAAACAGTGATGTGACTGGAGGGTTGAATCACAAAGAGGGAGTACCCCAAGTCTCAGAGAGGCCAAGGTGTGACCATCCACTGGGAAGGATGCCAGATTGGGTGAGAGCTAATCCCCATGCCTAGCCACAAGGAAGCACTGCAGCAGTGTGTGTATCCCATTACAAGATCAAACAGAAATTGTTGACTTGATGCAGAGATTAATGGGTGAGGTTCTGTGGATTGTGTTATGAAGGTCAGAATATATGATCATAATAGTCTCTTAAAATCTGTGATTATGAATTAAAAAGTAAAGGAGTGGGGAACCTGTAACTGTTGAAAAGTGAATGATCCCGAGGGGGGAGGGAGGAAGTAGATTCAGAGGTTTTGTAGTTTATCGTTTCTGGTGTAAACTATATTAGAATAACAGACTGTCAAACCTTACTTACTGGTGATACGGACCTACCTCACCTGGGCTTCACTCATTAATGTTTATTAAGAGATTTTGAGATCTTTGGATGACAGGCACTGTCAAACTATTTACAACAGGCTGACCCAAAGCCTCAGCTCCCAATACCCCTAACTTTGGGGAAGAGTTCAGGTTTGATATCTGGACATAATTTGTCAATTTAAGCCCATCTCTAGTAAGATCCAAAGCCAGAAGGGGCTTGGATAGGCCAAATTCTCATGAGAACATCTTGCAAGATTTTGGCACTGTTGAATCTGAGGATTATTTTTAAACCATGAATTATTTTCTCTTTCTACTTCAACAAAGTATTTACTTGCCATTAGTTTATCATAAACTGAGTAACATGGTTTATCCTTTCTTTGATCATTAGACTCAAAGGTTGCTTTACAAGAATGATTTCCTTTAAGCTTTCATAAACAATCTCCGTAATGTCTAACATTTAAAAAAAAATCTCTGCATTCTACTGTATCAATGTATGTGGCTCCACATCTCTTCTTAAATCATGAGTGTGACTGTGTGGATTTTCAGAGTAAGTTACTGCCACCTTAAATACTCAGGAGATGGTGCTGCTGAATTGTCAAGAGACATGAAAGTGTGTAGATTATATCTTATAAAATATGTTTAATATTTGTAAATTAATGTGTTGGAATTTTATGTGCATGAGTTTCTCAGTGCCTTATATATATACACACATATCCATACACCACAGGTGGAGTCTAATTGCCCATCCAGAGAGAATAATTTAATACAGGAACAGTCTAGTCTCCTGTGGACTGTAATACTTTGGACTGATTTTGGTTGTTGGGTTTAGTGTGTGGGTGCTGGGTAGTTTTGGGGGCCTGTGATACACAAGAAATCAGATTAGATGATCTGGTGACTCCTTCTGGCCTTAAACTCCATGATCAGATGACCTCTCTTCTTACTGGAATCTGCATGGGCTGGTCAGGTGAAAGTTAAGCAACTTCAGATAAGAATTATAATACTCCAGAGAGTGCATTTCTGGGCAATTATAACATGCCTAGATTGGTGTTGCAAGGCATAAGGATGAAAGGCCAAATGACTTTGCCCACTTGAGAAAAGCAATAATTCCCTGGAAATGCACTGCCTGGAGTATATTATTACTATTATGAAATGGAATTCATGAATAAAGAGAAGGAAAGCGGGGCGTGGGGCGGATCTACCCATGCATGTACCGGCTATTATTAAAATGGGTATGACATCAGTCACAGCCAATCATACAGGCTGAGTAATGTCCAAAGTGCTAAAGACATTTCATAATTAAGTAATGAGACGTGACAGGGCGTGAATTGTGTTGCATTAATTCACACCGAGTGTGTTGTTGTAAGGCAAGAGACTGAAGGCCAAGTGCCATCAGAGCAGCCATCTGAGAATTAATCCTACTCTATACTCACAATGGAGCCTCTTATTGTGGTTTTATGAATTGTTAATTTTTAAAATATTTATATTGTTAATTAAGTGATGAGCTTCTAAGCTCTGACTGCAATCAGCACAATTCACAGTGCAGAACTATTTAAGTGAATTGTGCTGATCTCTAGTCACTGCTTGGAATGCTCAGCCAATCAAATCAGTTGTTTTCTCTGGTCTATTTTATAATGTATTCTAATATTCTGTTTCCTAATGCCTACTCTCATGTCTGAATTCATTTGCATATAACAAGCTTCTAAAACTCAGTAATGATTAGCACAGGTTCCACAGTGCTTTGACCATATACAGTGGTAGGTAGTGCTAAGTATTTTTGTATTTACTATTCAAAGAAAAAAACACAGGTATGTAAGACATTATGTTGTCAGCCAGAACTTTGTGCTTTATGCTTTGGCTGTATGTTTTACTATTAAAAGTAGGGCTTCTGCTTTTCAACATTTATTTGCAAAATTGAGGCAATAATTTTTTGCTAATAAATATCATGCTCGTAAAACCCACATATTAGAAATATTTTGGCAGTTTTCCATACTACTCCTGGACATTTTCACTATTAGATGATCTAAAATTGCTGACTGGGGCACTTATGTCTTTATTCTACACATACAACTCTCCATGGACTCATTCCTGTTTCCTTTGAAGTCTAATGGCAATTTTGCCATTGACTTCAATGGGAACAGAAACAGGCTCACTAGCTGGCCTGGAACTTGCATTCCTGGAAGAGCTGCAGAACAGGAACTTATTACTGTGAGCATAATGAAAAATACAGTGTGCTTGCCTCCTGCGTAAAAACAAAGGGAAGCACCTTGGCGCCCCTCCTGCGTGTCACTCACATGGTTTCCAGTGGGTTTAAACACAGAGCCATTGTTCCGTATGCTCCAATGCACTGTGAACATGGTGGGGATACAATATGGGCATGGGACAATTGTTGCACTGGCTGGGGATCTGTGGAAACCCTGCCCTCACCCCGTCAGATCTGAGCCAGTAATATGGTGATTCTTGCTGTCCTTGATATATGGTTGCAGCAAGGATGGCAGGCGGGCTAGGCTGCCTTTGTCTACCAGGCCTCTAGTTGTCCTAAGTGACTCCTCCAATGGGCCCCGCACAGCACACATGGCTAGACAATGCTATTGCATCTAGTGCCAATGGTGTTTTGACTAATAGGGCAAGTGCTGATAGTTCTGTTTTCATAAGGAGTCATTTTAGTTCACATGCAGGTGGGGCTCATCTATGCCCTGCCTAGTCATTCCTCTTTTCTTGGTGCAATCTGTTAGCCATGCAGAGATTTTTGCAGAGGGGGACATTGGAGGCTACTCAGTGGGGGTAGATTCTCCATAGCCACCCTTCCCTTCTGTGTATCTTGTATGGCTTTTTCCATGGGTTTGTTCCACTAGGCATTGTACAGCCAGATAAAACATGGCTTTTGGGGATATGTTTTGGATGAAGAGGAAGTGTAAATAAATATTTATTAATATACACTGATTTTGGCAGGACTTTACTTGTAAATCCTGACTTTTAAACTAAAGTTTCCAGCTTTAAATATATTATAATAAACTGGCTAATGTGTATGTGTCTTCTACTAGATAGAATTAGAACTGCACATGAGCAGGAATCTTAGAAATCCGTTTGCCACAAAAGAACATGGAATTTGTGTTTTCTGCAGAGAATCTTTAGTTTTTACATTTTGTGAAAAAATAAAAACATATACAGTGGAACCCCAATTATCCAATCTAACTGGGACCAGGGCCAGATTGGATAAACTAAAATTTGGATAATCAGAAAAATGGGCAGAGCTTGGGCTGTCAGCTTAAATATTTTAAATATATCAATAAAACATTGTGTTTAACTGATACCTATATATATTGTGGCTAGGGAAACTAAAGTTCGGGGTTTCATTTTAATCACTGAAAACCATAGATTTTAATTTATATTTTTATCATGGAAAATTAGGATCCCTGCTCATTAAGAGTGCTAATGGAGATTCTCCTTCAGATCCAGGGGTGGGGACCTGCATAGTTTGGAGCAGAAGGATGTGAGGTCAACATACCGCTTCAACACCGTGAATAGTAGAGAGAAACTGTGAAGTCCGAGGTGGCCATAGATTCTTCAGAGTGTTATTGTGAAACAAAACTGGAACCACACTTCCGGAAATAAGTGTTCCTAGATGTTTATTTTATAGACCAGTATAAATATAAATGAGATTAAACAATAGCACTAGAAAAAACATCTGCTCAGAGTGTGGCACCAGTCAAAAAAGGTAACAGTGTTAGGAGCCATTAGGAAAGGGATAGAAAAAAAGACAGAAAATATAATAATGACACTATACAAATCCATAGTATGCCCACAACTTGAATACTGTGTGCAGTTCTGGTCACCCTATCTCAAAAAAGATGTATTGGAATTGGAAAAGGTGCAGCAAAGGGCAACATAGTGATTAGGAGTATGGAACAGCTTCCGTATGAAGACAGATTAAGAAGACTGCGACTGTTCAGTTTACAAAAGAGACAGCTACGGGAGGGGGGATATGATAGAAGTCTATAAAACCGCAAATGGTGCAGAGAAAGTGAATAGGGAAGACTAATTAACCCCTTCATGTAACTCAGGAATCAGAGATCACCTAATAAAATTAATAGGCAGCAGGTTTAAAATAAACATAGGGAAATATTTCTTCACACAATGCACAGTCCTGTGAAATCATTGCCAGGGGATGTTATGAAGGCCAAAAATATAACAGTTTAAAAAAAAGAATTAGATAAGCTCAGGGAGGACAGGTCCATCAGGGGCTATTAAAGCGGGTCAGGGGTGCAGCCCCATGCTCTGGGTTTCCCTAAACCTTTGACTGCCAGAGGCTAAGACTCTACAGCAGAAGATGGATCACTCGATAATTGCTCGGTTCTGTTCATTCCCTCTGAAACATCTGTCCCTGGCCACTATCAGAAGACAGGATACTGGGCTAGATGGACCATTGGTCTGATCCAGTATGGCCAGTCATATGTTATGTGTCTTTATAGTCCTCATTGGCAGGTTAATTACCTAGATTTACTGAACTTTTTCAACTCTATTATTATCATTCTTTCATATACAAAAAATCGTAAGAGTTCTGTGAAGAAAAGTAAATGAACACATACAGTACTTTAAAACACTAATAATAATTACTCACATTTATCTAGTATCTTTCACCTGAAACACTTTGTAAACTTAAACTCACCTCTGATATTTAATTTCTTTGGAGTGAAATGCAGCAGCTGTTTAACAATGCACAGTAACACATACATAACCCTTTGGGACATCAAATGAAGAAGAGTACTATATGCATTTGAAATTGCAGGTGGAATTTAGATACACAAAATGTAATTACCTAGACTGGAATGATTATTTATTATTGTCATCATAGGAAGTCAGCCAGGCCACCAGCATTAAAAAACAGCAATATGCCCACAAAAACTACCAGAGATCTTTAGTCAAAGCACAGTCACTCTCATGATATGTTTGTCATATATTTGAGACAGCTATTTATCTTTAGAACTTGTTTTTTTAATTCTATAATTACTTGTAGCTCAAAAAGAAAATGTTTTATGTTTCACCAAACTCTATGTTCAATTGCATTATAACTGGCCTTTAAATGCTGCAGAGTGATTGTTAAAATGATTTGCAAACAAATTACATTTAGAAGTCATGTACTGTGGGCTTTTTTCTATGTCCCTGATTCAGCAAAGCTCTTAAATACATGATTAAGTGCTTTGCTCATTAGGGATGTGATCACTCACGTGCTTAAAGTTAAGCATATGCTCAAATGCTTTGCTGAACTGGGGCCTCTATGGGTATGTCTACACAGCGGTTAAACCCAGCTAACGTGGGCTCGGGTTGCGAGCCTGTTCCGTTGCTGTGTAGACTTCTGTGGTTTGGCTGGAGCCTGAGCTCTGTGACTCTGCGAGAGGGATTGGTCCCAGAGCCCAGGCTCCACCCTGAGCCCAGAAGACAATATAGTCAGTGCTTAATTTGTGCCAGGGCTTACCAGGGCTGAGCCCCAGAACCTGTAGGCTTGGCAGTTCATAGCCCCGGCCTCTGGGCTTGCCACCTCAATTATGAAAGTGAAAAAATTGCTTGAGCCCCGGAACCTCTTTCATTACAAATTAAACACTGTACACCAATGAAACTGCCCCGCAACCTGAACCCTCCGGGCCCGAGTCGGCTGGTACGGGCCAGCCATGGGTTTGTCTTTGCTGTGCGGACATACACAATGTGCCTTATTCATTAAAAGTCTGATCATGGTAGGTACTGACTGCCACCTGTGAAGCAATTAACACTTATTTCCCCTTGGCATCAGTGAGGTTTGAGCATGCTCAGTACTAGAGTTGGTTTAAAAAATAAAAAACACTTTATAGCATTTTTTGTTTGCTTACTGAAAACCAGGCTTTCATTAATAGAAAAAAATTAATAATGTTT
Source organism: Trachemys scripta elegans (assembly GCF_013100865.1). Lineage (NCBI taxonomy): Eukaryota > Metazoa > Chordata > Testudines > Emydidae > Trachemys > Trachemys scripta. Next base: position 265,735,637 of record NC_048298.1, read on the forward strand.
TTGATCATTTCTATAAAAAAGTAATGAACATTTAGCCAAAAATGGGGGTCGGGGGGAAAGTCATCTGCTTTTTACAAGATGTTTCATTTTCCCAATAAAAGGCAAAAATGTGGTTTGAAAACTTTTGCCCAGCTCTGCCTAGTCCCTCTGCTCAGCACACTGCAGGATCGGGCCCTGCAATAGTCACCTAACTTTTCCACACCTTATAAGGCCAGAAAAGATCGTTTTTTGAATGTAGCTTTGCCTGAAGTGGTTGCTGCCTTGGTACAGACAATGGATGGATTTTTCACTCAATAAAGCCCAACATGCTTGTTTGTAGTATTCCGATCGTTAGGGCCATCTCAGTGTCAGCACCATAGCTATGGCTCTCCCTATCCGAAGCTGTCCATTGACATCCCTTTATGACTGTATTTAAGACTTCTGAGGGGTCATTCTATTCAAGACCATTTAACTTCCCCTTGTTTCCCTTTACTCTTTCTGTGTTGACAGTGTGTGGCTGGTGCTTGGGAATCTGTAGCATTGGGCACAATTTGTGTTTTAATTACTGAATTATTTAATTACCTTATGCACAGCACAGAGATGGCTCTTTTATGTAATGGGCATGGAATACATTATTTAAATAGATAAATTAAAATAAATAGAATTAAGACATTTGTAAATATGCATGAGCCAGACAGTAATTCCAGATGAATGTTATGTTTTTACTGTATATGCTATGATTTGCTCTGCCAATTTCTCAGGCTTTTATAGTTAACGATCTTGTGTTTCAACAGGCCTTTTTTTTTTTGTTCAAGGTTCTAAAGATAGTCTTATTTGGCAATCACTTGGTTTCTCAGAGTAGGTTTGCTTTAAGGTGGCCGGTGACACCAGGCTGTCACAGAAATGCCAGAACTCAATATCTTGTTTAACTTACTATCATGCACCAAATAGAAATAGAAATATTTGTTTCATTAACACTTTTGTTTATCAAAATCAAAGCAAAATAATCTATTTTTCTCTTTACTGACTTTTAGTTCTCAAAACTCTGTTTCAGGCTGACTCCTAATTTTCTCTATTCACCACAAGCTTTACCGGTATACACCGTCAGAGTTTGTTCCTAGTTTTTCCACATTTCTAAATGGATAGTAAGGATATTCCATGACCATTCAGGACAGTTTGACAGCCCATTGTCATGAATATTTACATCGCTATGGCTACAGTACAATAAAATATTAAGTCTCATATTCTCATTTCTTAAACAATCAAAACATACTTGTAGATTAATTTTAATGCACCTATTTTTTTTCCATTTGAATACACCATGATTAAAAGTTCGTGACCTTGATTATATTATGCAACTTGAGAAGTAGCCAACAATGTCCATGGTGATTAAATATTCCACTTTGTAATTATTTTGTAACTTTTGTTCTGCTCTTTGCTCACTCCAAAAATTATCATAAAATTTTGAAAGATGTCCTCAGTGCAGAATATGTCCATAAAATATTAAATATTCAATTTTCCTCTATCATGGCTTGAAAAATTCATAATTACATGATGATCCACATAATAACTCATTCTGAAAAGTCATATATGGCACTCCCCCTGTGACTGAGTTAATAATTTACTGCTGTGTGGGATTTTCACTCCGCACTGTTAGTCTTGGGAACATTTATTAAGCAAATGTTCATTTGCAAAGATCAGAATGTGAATGAAGAGGGTAAGAATTTAATGAGGAGTGACAGACAGGTGAACTGATTCCATATAGTTCTTTACTACATGAGAAAGCAGATAGCTTTATCTTTCATAGCCTCGATAGACACGTGAAATGAAATATAGAAGATAGGGGGCAGATGCAAAAAAAAAAAAAAAAAAAGATACTTCTCTTGAAGGGCCAATGGAGGGATAAATCAGTGGAAGTCATGAACGCAATTCAGACCAGTTGAAATGGTTGTTCATCTAGCAAACCTTTGGACTTATACAGCGAAAGCATTCAGATTTTTTATTTTAAGTCCTTTGCATATTTTTGTAGAGTTTTATGCATTTTAAAAAAAATTCCAATCCAGGAGCAGAGCACATGATAATCTCACAGAAGTACACTGCTGGAACAACAGGATACAAAGCTACCCCACACAACCCCACCCTCTTTTACTTTAAAAAGCACTGGGGCTTGGTTATGTGATTGTGATTTTTTTTTTTTTTTTTTAGAATTAAGGAAGGATTTCAAAAACAATGGGAAAAAAGGACCAGTATCCCAACAAATTCTAAACAATGTCTTAATAAACGATGAAAAGGCTTGTAATAGGATCTCCATGAAACTATACCTTTTTTGGACACGATTCTATCAGATGTAAATTAAATAGGGTTGGAGCTCATCTTTATTTGGATGACAAGACCAAGAGAAACCTAGATGCTGCAGAAAGTTAATGTGGGTAATTTAAGGATGGATTCTGCAAGGTGTTGATCATTCTGGCCCTGATCCAACTAAACAATTAAACACATGCCCAAGTCCCATGGATTACTCACGGGCTTCCAGGTAATCACATATGTAAGTGCTGCTGGATCAGGGTCACAGTGCTCAGCAACTTCAGATTGAGCCCTGAGCAAACTGAACTGTTCTCTTTGGGTTAGTATTAGACTAGCGTATCACCATGACGCTGAGGCAGTGTGCTGGGCTGTTGTACTGTCTTTCAGCTGAGTGCTAAAATTATAAGGTCCTGACAACTCAGATTTCATAGCCTTTTTGAAAAACCAGTCCTAATACCCTGACTCCATTCTGCCTACCAAAATTTCCTCATATCAAAACCTATATGTTTCCATGGACTTTTCTCCAGTCCAAGATGGAATTTCTAGTGTGTGTTTAGGGCACTCACCTGTGATGGGGAGATCCAGGTTCAAATCCCTGCTCCACTTGAATCAGACCAGGCACTTAAACCTAGGCCTTGCGCATCCCATATGGGTGCCCTCTGCTCCAGGCACACTCATGCACCCTCTCTTCTCTTCTCTCACATAGTCAATGTCTCAGGTTCATCATGATGCAGAATGAGAAAAAAAAATTGAAAAATCTCAAACATTTTTGCAGGATGGAAAATGGTTTCCTGACTAGCTCTAGTTACAATAGTGTTCATTTCTTGCCTTTAATGGTGCTGTTAGCTGTTAATAGTACCAAATATTGCCACAGTGTATCATCGGAGTTGTAGTTGGGATGTCTCATGGTTCCATTCACCTCTCTAGGCTGGACTCATGTTTGGACTACATCCAGGGGTGAAAGGGGTGAAAGTAAGATGAAAGACTTACCGGAAAGGGGGGAGGGCCTGGGTGGAAGGGGTGGGAGGTCAGCCTCCCCCAGACAGCCCTTCCATGCTGCCCGGCCTATGCCAGGCACTGGCCACTGCCCCAGGCCCTTTTAAATTGCTGGGCCCCGGGGCAGCTGCCCTTCTCTCTCCCCCCTCCCCCTCCCCGCCCTGTGCAGGGGCGGGGGCAAAAGGAGCAGCGACGTTAAAGCGCTGCATGACAGCACTTTAACATCAGCTGTGTATGGGCAGGTACCGACAGCCTTACAGTGTCTTACTGGTACACCCTACCAGGCCATACCAGCCCACTTTCATCTCTGACTACATGACCTATGATACACCACATCTTGAAGAGGAGAGGTGAGGCGTCATGGGAGTCCCTGGCCATAGTGCATGATGGGAGATGTATTCTGGCCTGGGAGCTTGCGCATAGAGAAGAATTGGAGACATGAGGCACCCAAACTACAATGCCCGAAAGGCACAGTGACAGCACACCCAAATCAAAATATGTTGGTATTCAGGCATCCTTTTAAAAAAATAAAGTTTTTCTGAAAACAATTGCTTTTGTTGAAAAGCCAGTTTTTCCATTGAAAAACGATTTTGATGGAAAATTTTCAACCAGCTGAAGACACTATACTCTGTGGTGGTATGTTTAATGCTAAAAGTTTGTATTATGTGGAAAGGTTTAAAAACAGATATCTTTAAGTAATAGTGGCAGAATGGACTTATTTGAAATGGGAGAGATTTTCAAAAGGGCCTAAAGGATTTTGGTATACAATCTCTATTGCCTTTCAGTGGCACTTGTGCTTCCCAAATCCCTCAAGAATTTTTGAAAAAAATCTCCCCTATTATGTATTTTTCTAAGGTGTTGTCTACATGAACAATTAAACCATGGCAAGCTGGCAGGGGCGGCTCTATGTAGTTTGCTGCTCCAAGCACAGCAGTCAGGCGGCTTTCGGCGGTGCACCTGTGGGAGGTCTGGCTGGTAATGCGGATTCGGCGGCATGCCTGCGGGAGGTCTGCCAGTCCCGCAGCTTCGGCGTACCCGCTGCTGAATTGCCGCTGAAGCCGCGGGACCGGTGGACCTCCCACAGGCATGTCGCCAAAGGCTCCCTGACTGCCATCCCCACAGTGACTGGCGGGCCGCCCCAGGCAGGTGCTTGGTGCGCTGGTGCCTGGAGCCGCCCCTGCAAGCTGGGGTGTTAATCAACCCTGCAGTAGCCTGTCACGTTCTAAAGGTAGGTCCACACCACTGGCGGCACCATGTAGGGTATATGTAGCTATATGCTGCAGTGAAAAGCAGGCTGTGTCCACACTGTGGTGTTTAGCTAGAGGTAGCAGTGAAAGGCTCTAGCACGGGGAAGTAGTATATACCCTATCTCTCTACATGTATCCTAAGGCTTCAGGGGACCTAGCTCCCCCTGCCAGGTTCTGGTGCCTCCCAGCTGTCTCTATCCCCCCTGCCAGAGCCTTTCCCTGCAGCAGAGAGAGACTCCAGCAGTGGGACACTATGCTGCTGAAAATAGCAGTGTAGGAAGGGGAGGCACTGCTTGGGCATGTAAAAAGCTGTGTAGGGGCTAAGGGGTATGTAGCACTCTACATATACCCTAATGGTTCAGGGGTGTCTTTACTCAGCAGTGCCTCAGCGTCTACACTGTTGTTTATACTTGTGCTAGGCGGGCATGCAGTGTGTGTACTGTACACACAGCCATGAGTGTGTAGTGTAGCCATGCCTAACTGTCCACATGCACCTACTGATGTGTGTTAACCAGTTTGTTAATGCACTTTGATCTAGTCTCATTTCAAAGATCAAAGTGCTCTAACAAACTAACATGCATCCGCAGCTGCACCTGGACATTTAGACACAGAAGGCTAGTAAAGGGTAGGTTCACATCCCAGCTTGCCATAGGCTAATTGTTTGTGTAGCAAACCCTTAGAATCATTGAACTATAGGAAGTCTTTGTGTGAGATTGGGATGAAAGGAAACTGTCTGGAGGTGTAAACTCTACTAAAGTCTGAAACTGTGATGGGTAAACATTGAAAAGTTTGGAGTTAGGGTCTCAGATGCTTATACGAAGGCATTAATCTCACCTATCTGAAGAGGCTTCCGCAGGTTGTGCAAGTCACTCTCTGAGGTCCTTGAACAGTCCCCTTGTCTTCAGTGTATGGCAGCATCAGCAGGCAGGCACCTATGAATAAGATGAAATTCAGCTGAATTTGGCAGTTTACACTTTTAAAAGTAATTTTCTTACGTATTTTAGATTTATGTTTTCATAATATAATTAGTAGGAGGAAACATAGTCTAGTATTTAGAGCAGCAGTTCCCAAATTTGTTTTGTGGCTCGTTCAGAGTAAGCCCCTGGCACCTCTTCCTGCAGCTCCCATTGGCAGGGAACGGCGAACCACGGCCACTGGGAGCTGCAAGTGGCCGTACCTGTGGACGCTCAAGTAAACAAAGCATCTCGCGGCCCGCCAGGGGCTTACCCTGAACAAGCCGTGAACCAAGTTTGGGAACCCCTGATTTAGAGGATGGGAAGGAAGTAGAAAGAGGTTATTTTCTGGACTGTTATCACAAACATCCTAAGTGAGTTTGGACAAGTGTCTGTCTCTACCTTAGTCCCCCAATCTGTAGAACTGTAGTCATAATATTTACCTACTTCCTTCATGTGTTCTGAGGCTTAATAGTTCTTTGAGATTAATATTTTCCCAAAGAGCTATAAAACCAGATTTTCTTGTACATATTGGTTCAGACCAGCGAGCCATCTAGTCTGTCATAAAGAGCCACCAGTACCAGATATATCATAGGAAGGCGAAAGAAACTCTTCCACAGGCAATAATGAGAAAACCTGCACCTGGGAGAATTTCTTCTGAACACTTTGAAATTAGAGTTTGCTTAAATCCTGAAGCATAAAGGCTTATAGCCCTTCCGAAACTCTTGTTTTTAATACTTAGTATTAAAATTGGGATATTATAGCAATGTCCAATCTAGTACTCGATGAAATTCTTAAACCTTATGGCAAAAAAATGCAGACCTGGGTCATTCAAACCATTTTGTAAATGTGTGTCTATTTTTGCAAATTGATTGCTTTAAAAAAATTTGAATTCTGAAAAAGTGAAAACATTTTATTTTGACATTTTTGAAACTGTTTCAGCTTTTTTATTTTTTAAAATAAATAAAGGGGGGAAAAGCTCAATTAAAATGAAACATCTTTTCCTTCCTGAAATATTTTTTTTTTACTTTTCATGTAGCCAAAAATTTCATTTTCAGGTTGACCCAAAGTTATATTTTTCAATTTTTTTTTTAATTTCCAGTGAACTGAAGAATCCATTATTCGCAAGGCTGTAGTCCAATCTTTTTCGGTATCCCGGTAAACTCTTGGCCTCAATAATATCTTGTGGCAAGGAGTTCCAAATGCTAGTTGTGTAATGTGTGAAAAAGTATTTCCTTTTGTCAGTTTTACATTTGCTGCCTTTTAAAAGGCAAGTAGGTGTTCCCAATGTACATTTTCTGTACTGTACATGCACTCAGCACAAAGGGAGCAGAATCTGGCCATATCTCCCAGTTGAAGACTACCCAGTGGGTATAGAAGCAGAGTAGCTGACTCTACACCACCTTCCATGCTGCAGCCTTGCTGTAAGGGGAGCTGCCAGAGTGTAGTGCATGCTAGCTGTCTTCAACTGATGCTTGGTCCCTTGAGTATTGCTATCAGAGGGCAGAGTTTGCTGCTTCCCGCAGTTCCCATTGGCCAGGAATGGTGAACCGCGGCCACTGGGAGCTGCGAGCGGCCGTGCAAATGTAAACAAACGGTCTGGCGGCCTGCCAGCGGCTTGCCCTGACTGGCTGCAGGTTGCCCACCACTGGTTTAGATCATCATCTAGTATGCTCTAAACTCTATCAGAATTAACATAGGAATAAGATAAGGGGGACCACAATCAGCTTTCTGATGGTCCCCATTCTTTGTTGAGCTCATAGGAATTCAAGAGTAGCAAAGAATATGGGCCGCACTAGTTAAAATGACAACCCCCTCCTCATGTTTCTGCCCCTCTTTTCCAAAAAGGGAATGACATAAAGCCTCAGTCTGTCTCTTAGCTTTTCAGTATTACAAGTGTGATAAATAAAAGGTAGCAAGAGAGAGGTCAGAGGGCATTTAGACCACTTGAGGCTGAGCAAATATTAATGAAAATGCTGCATGCTAATTTCACCCAGCGACTAACCAAACAAAAAGCATCCAGGCCATTGTAAAAAAGTGTAGCTTGGTTCCAAAGTATAGTAAGAGAAATCCTTCAAATTAATTTGCACCTAATGATGGTCTTGGATAACCTAAAAGCTGTTTTCTTTTGATCTTCTGTTAATGTCACCACATATTTTGAAGGGACATGACACAAAACATACTGAGGATCCCCATCTGCCAAAATCAATAACACCCATTTTTTCCCTAAGAGACAGAAATACTAGCTAATAAGAGAAACATGCACACTACAGGCTGAAGGAAAACTTGTTTGTGCCTAGCTCGGTACACCAGAATAATTGTTCAGGAAAGATTCAGCCTTGTGAAACTGTTACATCCACCACTGTCGTGGTCATTTTCTACATCTGCCATGTACAGTAAGAGCTGATTATGCGAGACAGGCCTGCCTGAGGGCCTGTCTATCTTGCACATACAAATTTCCAAAACAATTCTATTTCTTTCTTTTATGAATCAGTATTTTTGCCCATTTTGTTCACTTTCACCCTTCCCTCAGTCATCATATCGTCTCCAGCTTGTAACATCTCTTTAACATGTACTGGCCCACATAGAGGGTTGCCAACTGCCTAATCACACAAACCCAAACAACCTTGTCCTGCTGTGCCCTGTCCCTTTCCAGAGGCCACGCCCCTGTCATGCCCCTTTTCCGAAGCCCCACCCCACTCACTCCATGCTCCCTCCCTCCATCGCTCACTCTCCCCCACTGTCACTCACTTTCACTGGGCTGGGGCAGGGGGTTGGGAAGCAGGATGGGGTGTGAGGTGCAAGCTCTGGGAGGGAGTTTGGGTGCAGGAGGGGGCTCAGGGCTGGGGCAGGGGATGGGGAGTGGGAGGGGGGGAGGGGTGCAGGCTTTGGGCGGGATACAGGAGGGGGCTCTGGGCTGCGGCAGGGGCTTGCATTGCATGAGGGAGTGTGGGGTGCAGGCTCTGGGAGGGAGCTCAGGGCTGGGGTAGGGGGTTGGGGTACAGAAGAAGGTTAGGTGATGCGGGCTCCAGCCGGGCGGTACTTACCTTGGGCGGCTCCCAGTCAGCAGCACAGTGGGGCTAAGGCTGGCTCACTGCCTGCCCTGGCCCTGCGCCGCTCCCGGAAGTGGCTGGCACATCCCTGGTGCCGGTGGGGGTTCCAGGCACTGCTCTTGCCTGCAAGCATCGTCCCTGCAGCTCCCATTGGCCACAGTTCCCAGCCAATGGGAGCTGTGGAGTTGGCACTCAGGGCGGAGGCAGCGCTCAGAGCCCCCCTGACCTCCCACAAGGGGCTACAAGGACGTGCCAACTGCTTCCGGGAGCAGTGTGGGGCCAGGGCAGGCAGGGAGCCTGCCTTAGCCCCACTGCGCTGCTGGACTTTTAGCGGCCTAACATCTCCTGGTTTGGCTTCAGTAGCCTCCGGGAGATAGAGCCCAATTCCAGGAGACTTCCAGCGAAACCAGGAGGGTTGGCAACCCTACCCACGTATTTTAGTGCAAGATGAGGAATTAACTTCATGTAACTCACGCCTCATATATTGTTTTCCAGTGTCTATGAAAATTGATTTTCTGTTCAGTACATTGGGTAAGCCTCTTTGGGGTTGAAACCATATACAGCAGGGATCGGCAACCTTTGGCACACGGCTCGCCAGGGTAAGCACCCTGGCGGGCCGGGCCAGTTTGTTTACTTGCTGCGTTCACAGGTTCAGCCGATCGCGGCTCCCACTGGCCACGATTCATCGTCCCAGGCCAATGGGGGCAGCAGGAAGTGGCGCGGGCAGAGGAATGTGCTGGCTGCCGGTTCCTGCTGCCCCCATTGGCCTGGAATGGCAAACCGCGGCCAGTGGGAGCCGCGATTGGCTGAACCCGCTGACGCGGCGGGTAAACAAACAGTCCCGGCCCACCAGGGTGCTTACTCTGGTGGGCCGCATGCCAAAAGTTGCTGATCCCTGATGTACAGCATCTAGCACAATGGGGTCCTGGTCCATGAGTAGGGCTCCTAGTTGCCACCCCAATGCAAATATCTAATAATTAAACCCCAAAACTACCTTAAAAGAACATGAAGGTAGCAAAGTCAAGCACTCTAAAGTTAGGAACTACCAGAATTAAGGTTACTTTTGCATTCTTAATTTGACTCCCTTGTGTGTATGCATGATGAGATAATCTTTCAGTATGTGATCACATACTATTTTTTCCACAGGCCCCCTGCCTCATTCAGTGTGCCAGGATGGACAGTGCTCAATTAATGAGGAGCTATTCAATATTTATCAATATTATCTACATTGGCTTATTTACAGCAAACTATTCAAACCCTGCTGTAAATACAGAATTATTAATATCCTCCTGGGCTTTTTATGGCACTAATCACTGTAGTATCCAAGTGCTTCACAAACATTACAGATTTTATCTTCACAACACCCTTGTGAGGTGAGGGGGTGGTGGTATCTCCATTTTACAGATGGGGAGCAGATGCACAGAGAGTCAGGTCAAAAGTAGCCATTCATTTTGGGTGTCGAATTTGAGAGAACTAGAGCCTGATTTGTCAAAGTAGTTAGCATTATATAGCACTTTCTATGTTCAAAGCACAGCTCCCATTGACTTCAGTTGCAGCTGTGAGCGCTCAGCCCTTCTGCAAATCAGACCCCAGGTTGTCAAGTCGGGCACCCAGAAAATGAAGAACACACACTTAACAACCACTTGTGAAAAGTTTGGTTTCAGTGACTTGCCCAGCATTATAGAGGAATTCTGTGGCAGAGCCAGGGACGGAATCCAGTTCTTCAGGGCAGCAATCAGCTTCCTTAACCATGAGTCCATTGTTTCTCTTCCCACAAGCCCTGGCCTCCTTGAGTGCACAGCTTCCAACTTCAGCAACAAATGAAGCCCGGGTCCTACAGACAAATCTCCTTCAGTACACAACACTTATTCATCCCCAGAGCAGGTCTAGCCTATGCACAGAATAAGGCAGCGGTCCTGTGGATAAAACACGATGTGACTGTAATTAAAGATTGTATCGTAATGCACAGGTAACCTTAATTCTGGCATTTCCTAACTTTGGAGTGCTTGACTTTACAACCAGGGGCAGCGAGTTATATGGGCCCGTGGTGCCTGGGCTCCAGCAAATTAAGGGCCCGGGGGTCCTGGCTCCACCAACGTTTGGGGCTGGGTCTCTCCCCCAGCCCTGCCTGCTGCCCCCACCCACTCCTCCCCTGAGCATCCCTGGGCAGCGGGCGGCTGCCCCCTGCAGCTCTGCAGTGCGCTCCCTTGCCAGCCACTGCCGGCTGTAAGGGAGCTGCGCCGGGAGCAGGCTGAGGCAGCTGCTACACCTGCAGAGGGAGGAGGGGAGGAGGTGCATGGCAGCCACACACCCCCAGCAGGTGACTCCGAGTTGACTCCGAGGAGGGAGGCTTATCCTGGCTAGGCCTCCTGAGTAGCAGCCTGGGGACGCTTGGGTGAGTGTCGTGTTGGGGTGTCCAGGGAGGGCCCGCCTCTGCCCCATCCCCTAGAGCTCACTGCTGCCGGCGGGGAGAGGGCTGGGGAGGATCGTCCTCTGTGGCCCCCAACCCTGGGGCAGCCTGTCTGCTGCACCCCAAACTCCTTATCCTTGGCCCAGCCCTACGCCCTGCACCCCAACCCTCTGTCCCAGCCCGGAGCCTGCACCCAACACCCAAACTCCCTCCCAGAGCCCCTGTCCCAACCCAGAACCCCCTCCTGCACCCAAACTCTCTCCCAGAGCCTGCACCCAAATCCCCTCCTGCACCCAAACTCTCTCCCAGAGCCTTAGGCAGGTGGGGGGGGGACTTGGACTCATTCTGGGCACCACCAAAATGATACAAACCTGCCGCCCCTGTTTGCAAACTTAATAATAATCTTTTAATGCAGTTATTTTGTGTGTAATTTCCTAAGTTTTTAAAAAAGCAAACAAATTTAATCATGTAGTATCATCCTAATTCCCACCTGCATTAACACCAGGGCTGGAACCTTCAGATCCATTGATCTCTTCCATTTGAGCCAACTGAGTAACTGATAGCAGTAGTAGGTTGTCCGCTTCTGTGTGCACCAGCACCAGACAGGGATGAAACACACACTTTGCCAGTGGGTTTCACAGCTATTTGTGGACAGAACAGGAATGGTGAGACTCCATTCCGTTCCAGGCTGTGGACTGGAGTGTGCCCTAGTGGTTACCTATTCCACCAGATAGATCCCTTCTGCCCCATCCATTCCAACCTGTCCCTGTCATGTCTCTTCCCACCCATCCCAGCACCTTGTCCCAGTCTCCTTGTCCAACTAGTACTAGTTCCCCCTTCCAGCTTCAAATTGATCTGTTGCCCCCCCACCCCTTTCTACCTATAAGCTCCCAGCCTTTCCTCCCCAGGCTCCTCATCCATCTTAGTTTTTCCCAACACTCCCTCCTTGGCTCCTTGTCTCAGTCCTTCCTTGGTACTCTGGCTCTGTGTCCCTTCCTTGCTGCTCCCGTCCCCACCATTAAGTCCTGTTCCAAGTGTCCTTGTCCTTCTAGGCCTAGTCTTTCCCCAGCTCCTCATCTGATCTCAGTTCCCCATTCCTTACCAACTGACTCCTCATCCATCTCCTGACCCTGTTTTCCTTACTAGCTCCTAGTGCCAGTCTCCTCCCACAACCAGTGCTAGCCTTTCCCTCCATTCCAAGTCTGTTCCCCTGCCAACTCCCAGCCACTGTTTCTCTGTCCCTTCACCCTGTGGGAATGGTAATCTCACAGCATGGTGAGCACTAGGAGCTGTGAGGGGCTGGAGCATGCTCAGTGAGGATGAAATATTTGGCAATTTTAGCTGTTCAGCTTTAAGAAACCTCTACTGCAATTGTTCAAATGCTTAGAACTTGGCCAAATTTGGGTGTATTTTCACAAGAACAGCAAAAGGTGCACCCCTGGCACACAAGTCCCTGCTCCAGAGTGTCTCAGGGAAAAGGTTTCCAGAATTTTTACATTGCATAACAATGTATTTTTCCCTAACCTTGCTTCTTGAAACTGCTGAACTGCTTTAGCTGAACTTTTCAAAATTCAGCCAGAGGTAGAGACACCCAGCATGAAAAAAATGTGGCCCAAACAGTTAGTCTGAAAAAGTTACAAGGTCTTGTAATGGGAAATGTAGAGCACCCTTAATAATATGTTTAGAGGCTTACTTTTAGGCACACATGCTTAAAAATTTGGCTTTGAGTATTAGAAAAGAAATATCAGAGTAGAGGAGTATTTGCATTTGTTGGATTTGGTACAGCTATTGTTGGACTGAAATATCGCAAGCAAGCAGAAACCTTTAGGATATCAGCTGAGTGATTTATTTTATCATGGTCAAATCCTACCTCTATCCTCATCTGCTGAAAGGCAGTAAATTAGAGTTCAAGGGGAGCAGGCTGTGGGGAACCTGGCCCTGGGGTCTGCACTCCCTACATAATATAGAGCTGAATTCCACAGGGGGCTCTGTCATAAGGTGGCTCCTGTCTGGGGCGCCCTCCAGCGGTAGGCTGTGGCATGACTGGCGCACCTGTCTCAGTTACCCTTTCAGTGGTTCCCAGAAACAGTCAAACAGTCTGAGTATAAATAGCCCATGCCCTTCCAAAAGAGAAACCCCAGCTTCATCTGTCTGGCTTGGAGAGGCTGCAGGCATCTCCTTCTGCTACTTTCAGCCTTCAGCGCACTCCTGCCATGGCTCTCTGATGTAGGGAGATCAGCAGGCATCTTCCTCTGCTGGCTTCCTGGTAATTCTTCTCTCTTTCCATGGAGGGCCTGTGGAGCTTTCGACTCACTGCAGGTGTCCCCTGGTAACTTTCTGCTGCTCCTTCTGTCCTCTTTCAGGGACCTCTCAGGCAGCTCTCACCTGCCCTTTTCCTGACTGACTCCATCTGCACTTTAAGGCATCTCTGACTCACCAGGTCACCTCCCTCTAGGCCAAGGTGCCCCCTTTTAAGCCTCCAATTAAAGGTCAGGTGACAAGTCACAGGTGCACTGGCCTCTTCCCTCTTAAAGGGTCAGCATCAACCTGTGACAGGCTCCCATTCCCCTCAGCACACAAATGCCTTGAATGAGGCATTGCTGGTAGATCTGTAATTATGCATACCTTCAGACCAAGGTCTGCTGTGTAAAATAGCGATCGGTAGCCAATCAGAATACTGCAGCCCTGATGCTTTAGTAGTAGCCTCGGAGAGGCTTCTAGCACTCCGCAACATAGGAAAGGAGAAAGCAATAATGTCCTTGTCTGCAGAACTCCCTTGAATCAACTCGGTTTACTCATGTTTGGCACTGAGACTAGGACTTGACCTGTAATGTAGAATAAACAGTGCTGTTAAATGATTCATGTTCTTCTTGAAGGATTTCCCATTCAAGAGTTATACTAAGTTAATCTTATATTTATACAATCATATTATAGATAACAAAATGCAGAACTGTATAAATCTCTTCCACATAATCATATAAAACATTTACAGACAGAAGAACAGATCAGCCATAACGTATGTATAACTGCTGTAAATGTATTGATTTTTTTCAAGCGGTTGTACTGTGCATATTATAGTAAATGTCTTGTTGCTTTTGAATAAGCCAACTATGGTATAATAGCATAATGGATGCTATTGTGGAGAAGTAGTTAGTAACTTCACAGTTAAATTTGTGTTGTATTTTTCAGTTGAAGAAAGATTAAAAATCCTTTTGTTAGGCATGAAAACAAGCACCCAAACACCACTACTTAAGGTACAGTTTTGGGGCCTGATCCTGTCTTCCTACAACCTATTTTTTGCATTTACATTGTAGTAAATCTTGCCTTTGAAGTTGATCTTGATTTACAGCAGTTTCAGCAAAATCAGGATCTTAATTTTTTTTTTTAGAAAGCTAGAGGTAAATCTGTTTAAAACTTCCAGTGAGTTAAGTGACTCTTTTTGAAATTTCAAGACAAATGTCTGATGTTTGATTGGATCCTTCTAACTTTGTGTGTGTGTGTGTGTGTACACAAAAATAAAGCACTTGAAACTTCAGGTAGAGGTTCTGCTGAACAGAATTTTGTGCAGAGGCTGTTTTTAAAAATGTTTAAAACAATGTTAGTATTATGGAACATTACTGTTTCTATTAACATTATGGAAGTCGTGGTCTAGAAAAAAATGATTCATCAAATGCCAGTGTCTGAACACTTACATATCAAAATTCAGGCATTTAGCCTTTTAGACATCATCTTTTCTGAGTGAGAAGAGAGAGGTCTCTGGACAGTGGAACTCAAACCTCTGTAGAATGTGCACCTTCCCCAACAGCACGTTGTTCTGTCTGTGGATTGTAGCATCTGTCTACAATAGAAATGCTACAGCGGCGCAGCTGGATAAATTCATGGAGGTTAAGTCCATTAATGGCTATTAGCCAGGATGGGTAAGGAATGGTGTCCCTAGACTCTGTTTGTCAGAGGGTGAAGATGGATGGCAGGAGAGAGATCACACTTACGTTTTTATGTTGCAGCTGCGCTGCTGTAGCATTGTAGTGTAGACATTTACTACAGCAGGGGTCAGCAACCTTTGGCACGCGGCCCATCAAGGTAATCCGCTGGTGGGCCAGGAGACATTTTGTTTACGTTGACCATCCTCAGGCACGCCCCCCGCAGTTCCCAGTGGCCGCAGTTCGCTGTTCCCGGCCAAAGGGAGCTGTGGGAAGCGGCAACCAGCACGTCCCTGTGGCCTGCACTGTTTCCTGCAGCTCCCATTGGTGAGGAACGGTGAACTGCGGCCACTGGGAGCTGTGGGGGGCCGTGCCTGCGGATGGTCAACATAAACAAAATGTCTCACGGCCCACCAGCGAATTATCCTGATGGGCCGCATGCCGAAGGTTGCCGACCCCTGTACTACAGTGATGGGAGGGGTTCTTCTGTTGCTGTAGTAAATCCACTTCTCTGAGAGGCAGTAGCTAGGTTAACAGAAGAATTCCATTGACCTGGGTGCTGTCTACACTGGGCTGAGATTGGCTTAACTATGTCTCTCAGGGGTGTGAATTTTTCACACCTGAGTGACATAACTGGGTCAACTTAACTTTCTAGTGTAGACTAACCCTAAGAGGTGTGCACAAGAGAATCACTCTCAAATTGCATTACTTCAGACCATCCTTTTTCTGCCTGCAAACTTCCTCATTCTCTACACTTCTTTTGAATTCTAGCATGAATGAGGCAGGGTTCCTACAGACAACACCCTCACTCACTCACAGCACAACTTGGATGCATTCCCTGAGCACCAAATGAGGGAGAAGTCATGTGAAAAAAGAGTATGTAATCACTATAAATAAAATGTTGATTATCCAAATCTCCCCAGTGTATCTTCCAGTCTGTTCACTCCCTAGCCACCGATTGCCTATTATGCAAACAAATTTGGTGTCGGCCTGGCTGTTTTTATCTAAACACAACTTATACACATTTGCCAACCACCAATGTGCTAGATATGGTGCAAGATACAAATACTAAAGATAGTACCACAAATGAAGACACGGCCAATGCATAGGTTATATAGCTGTGTGTGTATATGTATATAGTGTATATATGTGTGTATATATATATATATATATATATATATATATTTATGGACATGTATATAAAATTACATATTGTATATGCACACACACACACAAATATCTCATTAAAAGTTTTATACAGTGTGTACCCACACAAATATTTTGTGGCTCTAAAATGAAAATATTTTGTAAGGTATGTAAACTGCAGTCAAGGCTGTACTGAAATGCTCAAAAATTATTTGGTTAAAGGGTAAATACACCTTGTACATTATAATGAAAATCTTATAGGTAGGGGTGGAGATTAACACTGCAGGCTGTCTGCAGAATATTAATAAAATTCAATATATTTTCTAAAAGGTATAATTTATATTTTGTGGAAATGAGACTCTTTTCTAATAAAATTCTTCTGTCCTTCATTCTGTTCATATAATTTTTCTATAAATCATCCTGTAGGAATTTTTTCTAAATATTCATCTCAGGAAGAACCTATTTAAATAAGCCCTCTTAGCAAGATTTTTCTGAATTAAAATTACACCACGAGCAATACTTTATCTAATATGCTTCCTTCTATAGAATTTCCTTGTGACTAAAACAATATTTTGTTGAATTACATTATGTTAAAATAGCTGATTTGGGGTGATGCTTCTAGTATATAAATACTATGTAAAAAAGATCAACAAATTATCTGTAACCATTTTAATTTAACCAGTCTCTGAACCTGTGCAAATGTAGCTGATTTCTTCTCCACATCTACATATATAGTGGAAAAAACCTAAGGGCACTGTACTGAGCTTCACCACAAAGAGAGAATAAGAAAGGAGAAAAGGGCTGCTGGTTATACTTGTTTTGTCTTGGTTTCCAGTAAACTAGAACATTATGCTCTTTATAGGCATTTAGAAACAATTTTACTAATATTGTCTGATGTCCATGAGATTCTTGGTTTTGTTTCATATGAAAATGAGTAAATTGTATTCTTAGGGCAAGTCTACACTACAGCAGGGATCAACGCTCTGAGATCAATCCACCGGCAGCTGATTTAGCGGGTCTAGTAAAGACCCGCCAAATCGACTGCAGATTGCTCTCTAGTCGACCTCTATACTCTACCCCCAATGAGAAGAGTAAGGTAAGTCGACGGGAGACTCGTGGTAACTCGATCTAAGGTATGTCGACTCCAGCTATGTTATTCATGGAGCTGGAGTTGCATAGCATAGGTCGACTTACCTCGGTAGTGTAGACATAGCCTTAGAGTGGGAAGTTAGAAGCAAGATCAAAAAGATCTGCCTGATTAAATATAGTTCATACGCTTTGTCTATTGAAACAGAGCCAAATCTTGAAGTGTGTTCTCAAGTCTTAGGCCCCAATTCAGGAAATCATCCCCATTCAAGACAGCAGGTAAGCACCTGCCCTGAACCTGGATGGATTTAAGCCTAGGCTTAAGTGCTCTCCTGCATCAGAATATATTGAGGAAAAATCTTTCAATCTTTTCAATAGGAAGAGAAATGGACCTTGAGAGTTCGGTCTCCAGGATTGGGTCCATAATTTTCTCTTTCGTGTTTCCATTTAAATATCGGAAATATACAAAAAAGTTTTACTGTGTGTGTTTCTTTTTGCAGTTTTATTTGGTGAAGGAAATTATAGTTGTCATCTGCCCTGGAGAAAAGATCTATATGACACAAGGACAAATTTCCAGGAGACCTTAAAAAAATTGTGCATTAGTTAACAAATAAAAAACCTCTGCATACTCCTGTGTAAACTGAGTGATTGTGCATGTCAACAGACAAATGTTCAGTTCCTCTGACTCTGCAATAGTCTGTTTGCATCAATAAATGTTATGCTTCTGGATATGCACACCAGCATTTGTGGTTGCATTTCCAGAAGGTGAAAATTTGGCCCCAATAATGTCATATTAAGGAACAGGAATTTCTATTCAGGATCAGAACGTAGGTCCATCCTATTTACAAGTTGGGAGCTGAGGGATAATCCGCTGTCCTCATTATGTCCCACCCAGGCTTCTATTAGTTAGGGATTGGCTTAAACCCTTAAGTATGTGATTTAATTTCCATAATTTTTGCTGTCTTTAATGACGATAACTCTGAATATTCTTGCTTTCCAATATAAACGTCCAATCCCTTTTTGAGTGTTGCCAAGTTCTTGAGCTTAACTTCCAGTGACAATGAGTCCATAGTCCAATTACACATTTGTAGAAAAAAGTGTTTCCTTTTATCAGTTTTGAATTTGCAACTTTTGAATATCATCAAGTTCTTGTGTTATGAAACAGTGAAAACAGATGTTCCTGATCAATTTTTTTCTATACCGTTCATTATTTTATATACTTCTATCATGTTCCCTCTTATTTGTCATCTTTCTGAGGTAAAAAATGCCCACCTTTTCAATCTCTCTTCATAGGAGATTTTTTCCATGCCCTTTTTCATTCTTGTTGCCCTTCTTTAAACCCCTTCTAATTCTGCAATATCCTTTCTGAGATTGGGTGACAAGTATCTCATGCAGAATTCCAGATGAGGCCAAACCATTGATTATATAAAGGTTTGATAATATTTACATAAAGGCATTACAGAAAATAGCGTTATTCTCTATTCCATTTCTTCAGCATCCTGACATCTTGTTTGCTTTTATGGCCAAAGCTACATATTGAGCAAAGGTCTAAATTAAACTGTCTATTGTGATGTGCAGATCCCTTTCCTGAATTGAAATGGTTAATTTAAAATTCTCTGAGGCATATAATTAGTTAAAAATTTACCCTCCAGTATGCATTGCTCTTTGAAGCACCTTGATGTTAACCTTTTGCCATGATGAAAATTGACTGTTTAATCCTACTCTTTTTGTGTCCTCTCTCTTAACCAATATTTGATTCATAACAATTTTTTACTTCTCACACCAGGACTACTGAGCGTCTTTAGTAGCCTCTTGGGCAGGCCTTTGTCAAAGGCCTTTTGCAAGTCTAAATAAATGACGTCAACTGGCTCTCCTTTACTAACCCATTCAAATAATTATAAGAGATTAGTTAGACATGGTTTTCCTTTGAAGAAAATGTGCAGGTTAGACCCTATCGTCTCATGATCTGCCAGGTATTTCTTTTTTTTTTATTATTTCATTAATAAGCCAGGTACAGATGTAAGGCTTAGAGGACTATGATTCCCTGGATCACCCAGATAGCCCCTTTAAAATGTAGGTACAGTATTTGCTACCCTCTTTTCCTCTGAAGTTAACTCATAATACTTTCTAGAGAGTGTAGCCTAGTGGATAAGACTGACACTCGAGACAGGGTTTCAACTCCCAGCTCTGGCCTGTGAAGAGACCTAGGGCAAGTCATTTCACCTCTTTGTGCCTCAGTTTCCCCATCTTCCAAATGGGATTAAGATACCGACCTCTTTTCTACAGTGCAGTGAGATCTAAAGATGAAAAGTGCCATGCAAGAACATAACATAAGAATGGCCCTACTGGCTCCAACCAATCGCCAGTCTAGCCCAGTATCCTGTCTTTCGACAGTGGCCAGTGGAGATGCTTCAACAGGAATGAACAGGACAGGGCAATCTTCAACTGATCCAGCCCCTGTCATCCAGTCAGAGGCTTAGGGATACCCAGAGGATGAGGTTGCATCCCTGACCATCTTGACTAAAAGCCATTGATGGCCATTGACCTATCCTCCAAGAGTGAAATATTATGATTATTTTATTGGTGTCTGCCTGATATCACTCTAAATAAGGCAAAATGAGAAATTTATCAAAATACAATAAATAGTACAATAGTTAACATCTGGTTTGTGTGAAGAGTGAAACGTTTTCTTAATGATAAGCACAGTACATTGTACAATGGTAGTACTTAAAAGATTCTACTGGTTAGAGAGGGGTATCCTATACTTGTAGATGTCTCATAATGACATTGATGCCTCCAGGGCCGGATTTACACTTTATGCGCCCCTAGGCACAGCATCTTCAGCCTCCCCCCGCCCCCACCTACAGCTGACCTTCATGTTTTCGGTAAAAAATGAGACTTTTAATCCACTTTTAACTTTTAGGTGCCCCTAGAACATCGGCGCTCCTAGGCAGGTGCGTACTGTGTCTAATTGGAAAGCTGTCCCTGGATGCCTTAGCAATGTGCAGGAATTGTCTGTCTGGTGATGGATATATCTAAAACAATTCTAGGGTCCCCATATTCTGAGAGGGGCAATTAAGGATTAGACATGCCTGATGGCCTATGAAGTGTGGTATCTTCAAGCATGCGATTTGTAGAAAAATTGTAAAACAGTCCGTTATGATTCATGGCATCCTAGTAACACAACATTCAGAGCAATCTCTGAATTCAGTTTTATCTTTAGGCCTTGTGATGTTCATTTTCTCTGACATTTAGATTAATCAGGCTTTAATCCCTCTGCAGTCAGTGTCCCTCCTAGTCATATGGAATTAACAATTGAGCTTAAGTTAAAAGTCGTTACCATGTACACTGTAAATCTGGTTGGAATTTTGAAATTTTATTGGAATTTCTAAATTGATGGAAAAAATAAACAAACGTTTGTGAATATTTTTGCAAAAATTTCCTTGAGCTTTTTTACTAAGTCTAATTTACAGTTTCTAGTACTTACCACAATCATTCCTTGTATTTATGGTGTGGATGTTCCAGTTTGCTATAATATCCAGTAGATACTTTCACTTCTTTAAGGCCTTTTAGGATCATTTTGAAGTGAAACATTTCTAGAGTTGAATATCCTGTGTTCCAAAAGAGACAAGGCGGGTGAGGTAATATCTTTTATTGGACCAACTTCTGTTGGTGAGAGAGACAAGCTTTCCAGTTTACACAGAGCTCTTGAAGAAGATATTACCTCACCCACCTTGTCCCTCTCTGAGGTGACATTTTTCCCTAGGGACACAATAATGCTCAAACCTTTATATTGCTTTTGCAGTGCTTTCTTCTCCCTCTTCATGCTCCTCCTCATTTAATCTAGTGTCTATACATAGTTTATCCACACCAACCACCATCAGGAAGAGAGCAACTTTTCATTGTACAGCTTTCATATACCATTCAAATTGTCATTTGAAACTTTTCCATGTCTCTTCAATCCGCTTTAAAATACATTAAGGGGAACATGTATTGTCAAAGTGTAAGAAAAATGGGGGACAGGGCCATTTTGTCTCTCTTTGAAGTTAAAGTGGGATTTAAAATATTTGCTGAAGGTAGGGCTTCCTAGTGTTTAGGGTTTTATCTTCTGCATTCCTTGTCATTCTCAGTGCTGGTGGGATTTACTTGTTGCTGACACATTGGCTGTTAGGTAACCATTGTTACTTAATTTCTCTCATTGCTGAAATCATTGTCATTATTATTAGACTTTACATATGAATATACGTGTTTGCCACACCGGATCAGACTTGTGAGCCATCTAGGCTCTGAGGCCAGTACCAGATGAATCAGTGGTTGGTGCATGAAACCCTATTATTGAACAAACTGCCCAAAGGGTAACTTTCTCTCTACTTAGTGGTTGACTCATGTGCTGACTGACCTTCTCTAACACTTTTTTTAAAATACCTCGGTAGTGTCCCAGTGTGGCCTTTTTCCTTCTGAATTCACCAATAATCTATTTCCTTCCACTTCTGGTAGCATGTGCTATTTTCAGTGTGGAATGAGTGACTTCAAGATAACTCAGGAACTAAATTATGAATAAGAGATAATGCAAACAAGGGACTGCCTGGTATTCTAGCATCTAGCCTAGCTGAGCAATCAACCCTGGAATGCTCCTTTTGAGTTCCAGTTATTGAGATGAAGCGAGCAACAGGAAGTGGAACAACTGCATAGTGTCTTAACAGGAGATCTGTCAACTTTAACTTACTGATGAATTTAAGTCTTCATAATAACAAAGCCTAGGCCTGTGAGAGGAGGAAAGATTAACTTATTCATACAATGCACAATTAACCTATAGAACACATTGCCACAGAAGTCACTGAGGCCAAGTGCTCAACAGAGTTTAAAAAGAGATTACATGTTTTTATGCATAAGAAAAGTATTCAGTGTTGTAATAGTACATTTTAAAAATAAACACGAATTTTGGATGGGATTCAAACCCTTTTCTTTTAGGAATTGAACCAATCTCTCATTTTGGGGGTTTAGGAGGTACATTATCTGAAGCAGGTTATCTTATAGATGTCTATTGTATCTTACCTATTTCTCTAAAGTATTTGGTATTTACCACCTTGGACACAGGATACTAGATTAGATGGGCCATTGGTCTAATCCAGTCAGACATATCCTAGATTTCAATGGCTTGTGACCAAAGCACTAAACTGGAATTCAAAAGATCTAAGTTTTGTTCCTAGATCTGCCACAGACTTCCTTTATTTTATCTCTAGTAGAAAATCAAAACAAAAACAACCCCTTTATTATTAGAAGGATGTGTTTAGTGAGAACCACCAGGCACTAGATTTTACTGAACATATCTGCTCACATTTTCAAAAGAGTTCAGCACCCAACAGCTCTCATTTATACATCAAAAGTGTAGCTCCCATTTTTCTCACATGAGCTGCTGGGCACTTTTGGAAATCTGGTCACTCCATGTAGGTGCCTAATTGGAAACTTAACTCTTCTGAAAATCTGGCCCTAAGGAGACAATATGTGCATTTGACAATCTGGCCCATAATGTACAGGATCTAGCTTATACGAGGTTTGCATATTAACTGTTTACTTATTCTTCCTATAATGTGGTTTTCCCCCTAAAATGGCTAAAGAGCTTCCCCTTTTTTCATCTATCTTTTTGGTATTTTAGAATCCCATCTGATAGTGTATATATATATTTTGTCAGTAACAATGAATACATTAACCTTTTGGAGCAGATAAATACCTGATGAAAACAAGGAGATATTTACCATTTAGCATTTTATACATTCACTATGATTGTTATGTCACTGATCTATTAGTGACAAATGGTTGAGTAGCTTCTGAGTTTTGTATTTTTCTTGGCATCTTACGCCCACAGATATATTTGCATGGTTTCTTTTCTCTGATTTTACTCTGTGTCTTCATTTGCTGTCTTGACATATTTTCTCTGATTTTTTTGTCTGTAAGACCTCACCCTCTTTTTCTTGCTTTCATTAGCAAAGTACAAAACCCTGGAAGTGTAATTTTTCAATTTTATTTTAAATGTGAGTAACAATGATATATTTCATACCATGCAAGAAATATACCATAATGCTACTATATCTATCAAAGAACACATTTGATTAGAATAGAATAAAAGCAATGCAGTGCTCTTTTATTGTCTATTTCATAGGCATATATTTAATTAGGTTATGCTACTTCTAAAATTCAAAACGCTTAATCTTTTTCTGTCCTTAAATTAAACTCCCTGTACTCTACAATGACCAAAACAAATAATCTATGACCTACAAACAAGACACTTGCATTCCCAAAAGACTTACTTCCTTTTCTCCTCTAGGTTGTACATCTTTGAACCTCTCTTTTCTGTAACGACCTTCTGGTGCTCATTAGCATGCTGATTACCATTAACACAGCTATAATGCAGCAATTTTCTTGGTGTATGTCGAGAAGAAATGCTCATCTGAATGCAGTCAAGGGACAAAATTAACTGCATAAATCTACAGCACAAACTGGAGCTCATCCAACTTTACATGAGTCTTCTTCCCTCTGCTAGGTGTGACATCATCATCTAGCTTCCCACTGATGGCTTAATAAGTATCTCAGGGTTTCATACTATTTAATTTACCTCTTCTCTGAATTTTACATTTCTATTCCCCATTTTAGTAATGTCTGACCCCCTTATTGCCTTCTCTCATAATGTATATTTACCTTTTTATTATTCATCTGTGCCTCCTAATGACTCTCAAACATATATATATATTCTACATTTATAATTCTTTAAAAATATATTGGATAATGGAGTAGGACATTTTACAACATAGAATACATTTATAGAGCTAAGAATTAAGTTAAGATATGTGAGCCAAGCTTACATCAGTACTCTTTAAAATGTAGTATTAAATATTACAGTTCAGTAACAGAAGATACTGGTAATAATCATCAGGCTTAACAGACTCTGTTCTGCAACATTTAATCTTTCTCATGCTTCTTCCTTGCTGTAACACAGTTTTGATAAATACCAAAACCACAGCAATCACATCAAATACATGGGTGAACTTGTCAATTGCACTTTCTACAACTGTTTCTTGAAACAGGCATCAGTGAGGTGGCTGATATAAGTTTTAAAATGCTTAAAATATTAAGGGTGCAGTTTGGTGAAAGCTGAGCAAATTGAGCAGGTATAATAACTGTAACAGAGAATCCCTCTCTATTACATCAATTAATTGGACCCAAGGCCATTCCCCTACATACAGCTCTTCCAGATCTTCCATGTCATCCAGAGGCTGATAATCACATATTTGATCCCTATTTCAGTGAATCTGGCAACAAACATTGACATATGCTAAAAGTCGTGGAAAATCCTTCATAACCAAATTTGGGGAATTAGACCTCATATGTAAATAATTTGCTATAAGCCTTAAAAGCAGAACAGTTTGCAGGAAATTGACAATACTTCCACTTTAATCCAACTGTCCTCTTTTGCTGGGTGAAGCTCAAAATAATCACAATTTTCAGGGCTGAAAACAACACGGGTTGTATTTTAAAGGTGAACTAGTAGGCTGAAGAAGAAAAACAACTTAAAAGTAACATTGTGTTTGATATCAAACTTCTCAGTGCTGTTGAAAAGTAGAAAATATGCAGCAGAGTATAACAAAGTACAGGAAGATAGTTACTGGAGAAAGCATTGTGAGTCTTTTGTCAATTCTCACTGGACAATGGAGATGCAGACTAGTTTTAGGAGTAGGGGCTCAATCTGAAGAGTTGCTGAGCACCTTTCAATTCCAATCAATATTGGGCCTGTGGTCTGTAACTGCCTCAGAAATCTCCTGAGACATTTAAAAGGTGGATAAATGTTGGTGTCAAAGTTCTACACACCTAAGGACTGATTGACGATACTCACCACCTTTCAAACCTTTGGCAAAGGAGATAGCCTAGAGCAGCTTCATCACTTGACCTGGAGATTTCAAAAATCAAACAAAAAGTCAGAAGATAACTTCTAGCATGGATTTCGTAGCGCAGCGGTGGACTGCAGAGTAGAATACGTTTAAGGCAGTGAAGGCTTTACATAATTTAAGGGAAAGCACATTTATCATTTCAAATAAGCATTCTGAGTTTTTAATAAATTAAAAAGCCAACAGCTTTACATGGGCCTTATGTTAATCCCCTTATTTAAAAAGGTGGAATAGAAGAAAAGGGTACTCTTAAGAAACATGCTGGGTCTGAATAGGAGAAAAGAAACAACCAGAAAGAGGACAGGGAAAGCAACTAGAGAATGAGAAGGGAGGAGAGAAGAGAAAGTGTAAGGGAGGAAATCAGGAAAGATTTTTAAAAGGTTAAAATTGAGAGATTGAAAAAGGGCGAGAAGAAAAAGACAAGAAGAAAGAGGTGAAAAAGGCCTGGAGAAGTATTAAGGAAAAAGACAGAAAACCAGGAAGTTGTGTATGCAGAAGGTGTTGGTTCAGATAGTGTTCGTGGAAGGGGAGAAGGCAGTGAGGAGAGATACTGGGGAGGTACTTATTCACTTTCTTCACACCATTCAGGATTTTATAGACCTCTATCATATCCCCCCTTGGTCATCTCCCCTCTCAGCATGGGAGGGAAGATGGGGAGGGGAGAAGGAGCGGGCAGTGGGGTATCAGGGTGAATAGTGGAAAGGAGGAGCAAATATCGAGGTGTATAGCTATAACACCACAGGTACAAACATGCATGTAGAGAAGGCAAGCAACAGGGTTAGACAGTGGGTTTAAATAAATGAAAGACATTCTGGTTTTGTATATTGCATGCATAGTCATCTGACTTTGGGTAGATGATATACCTAGAGTGTCAATTGTTAATAAATATACATTGCTCCTACACTTCCTGGGAGGCTGGGCTCATTAGTAATCGTCTTTGTTTTTTCAGTCAGACTTAATCAGGTAGGCAAAAATATCCAGTCCACATCCAGACAAGTAAGATGAGGCATACAAACAAGGCACTAGTCAATGTTTATACAACACTAGTATTCTTATTAGTGTCTTTATTAATTCATCCCTCTGTTTTATTTGCTGCATGTTAAGAAGATGTCCTTATTGAGTTCTTCATGATGACGCCTAGATTTTTTCCCCAGATATAATTCCCCATAGTGTTTACTAAGAAGTAAATTTGACACAAATTTACCAGCTGACAAATTATGTCTGCTTTTTCATGTTTTGGTCATAAGAACTTGTTTGGCAAAGTATTAAAGTTTTATTACAAGGGAAGATTGTTAGCAGGCTCTCTTTTTGATTAGTGCAAAGTCTGATTATGAAAACCTCACCCCCTGCAGGAAAGGTGCACAATGGAGATGCTACCATCAGTTGTTTAGTTTCCAAGTTTTGTAATGAGCAAAAACAAAGTTTTAATATATTAGAATACCTCTAATAGGCTTCCAATATCTTATTTTCTCATTCTGGTCATTAACAATATCCTTAGGAAAACACTAACAGATAATAGATTATCCACCTGTCATTTGTAACATTGGCAGAAAAGTTTAGCAATCAGTTTAGTTCCTGACACGGAAAATCAAAGATCAATATCATAGCAATTCATCTAGAGCCCAGAAACTTTCAGGTCAGATTTTTAAAGTTATTTAGGTGCCTAAACACCTTTAAAATCTGGCCCTTTAAGCTTTGCCTAACACAGAATGCTGCAGCAAACAGATATTCTGACTTTTATGTGCTGTAAATTCTGCTATGGTGATAACCTGTACATCACAGCATTCAATTAGGTGAAAAGATTATGGGTGAGCATTTGAAACTGGGTAACTGGCCTCTTTTAGTGTTCTTCCTCTATGTTTAAGCCTACGTGAAAATTCCACTAAAGAAATCTGTGCAGGATATCTAATGTTCAGTCGAGTCATTCTCACAATACAGATACTACACTGTAAAACCTTCTGCCGATGTTGTCTTATAACTGTTGGACCAGTGAGTTTTTGGTATGTGCCCTGATAAATGGTTTGCCTAACTTGATACCCAGTTGGTTCTGTATTCTGTATGCTTGTTCCCTGATTTTAGATAGCTCAAATGGCATAGACTGACATTTAATAGTGGAGAATATCAAAAGCTCAGGGACAAGCTAAGCAGGAGGATGAAAAGAATGAAAGGGAAAATACAGACTCACTTTACTTTTACAATAGCAAAAACAAACACAAATGCACATGTGGTAGTCGAGAGAAAGGGGCACTGCTAATGGCAATCAGCTTGTCCTATTGGTCCAATGAGTCCTAATTATTACATTTGGAAGGAGCTGTACAATACTCTGGAGGATCAGGTTACAGCTGGCTCAGCAGAAGTATCTACAGAGGAAATGCTGGCAGCTTGTCTTTCATAGTAAATGTTAAATGGAAGTCGTGATACAGTCTAAATACTAATGGGACCAAAATCACATCCTTGCAAATGTGGTAAAAGAAAAAAAGAATCACAGAATATAGAAAAGGGTTTAGATGTTATTAAGGTTCATTTGTGCAGTGGGCACCACTGAAAACTTTTCATGTGCCTTATTGCTGGTAAGTGAGATATTACTCATTCTTCATGTAAGGAATATATGATAATTTGACAATACTGGTATCTTACCTAAAGTAAACAAAACCTTTTTAACTGTGACTTCATAATACACAGTAATCTGATCCAGGAATACAATGGGAAGAGAAGTATCAAGGCTGGATGGAGAGTCAATAGGAACCAGTACACTATTGTGAGAAGAAAGCTTCCATTCTACTTATAAAAAAAAGAAGCTTTTTTTGACAACTGTGAGCTGCCAACCATGCTATATGGAGTAGACACATGATACACAGAGCAGATGCTAAAAGCTATACAGAGAAACATGGAAAGATGTCTGAGACAGAAGAATACACACCTAGACAGCAGCAAGATAAGCAACAGCTTGAAGGCTATTGCTGTGGAGAAACTACAGTGATAACTGGTTGTCTGTGTCACAAGAGGAGCCACATTTACCAAAACAATAGAAAATAATGTATAGATTCAGCCAGTGCCATAAGTTAAGAACATGGAGAGATGAACTGGGAACCTCTATAGACTATTCTACCAAATGCTCTTGATGACAGTGATGATGGTGGTGACATTCCAGTTATATGACCAATTATACATAAGATTCCACTTTATTACATGGCATATATTCCATCCTCCAACAGAATTTTCCAAACACCATGCTGATTTCCTCACTCATTTTTTACTGCATCCATATACAAGCAAACTCCCTTTGAAGGCAATATAAAAATTCCCACAGAAGGTGTCCATATAACAAGTAGCCTGACTGGGAAACTGAGAGTCTTATTAATGCTGATACAGCCTTTATTTTCTAACCTGCTTGAATCTTTCGAATTTGAGATATTCCATTGCAATCCAAGATGGCAGAATTCTTCCCACTGCCCTATGATCCTTCAGGCTAATCACCACAGTTAGTATCTTGGGAGCATCAGCCTAGAAACATCCTCTGTTCCCCACCTTATCAAACGGTAGGACTCTTGAAAACTCTCAATGAGTTTAAATAGGCTTTTGATAGACCTAAATAAACTCACACGGGACTGGTGAGTCTACTAAGATTACAGGGAATTCCCCTCTTCACACCCTATGAGCCTGATATGTACTTCCAACTAGAACTGGTTAGAAATCTGTAATTGGAATGATTTTGTTGAGGAAAAGTGCTCTTTTTGCAAAACTAAAATTTTCTGTGGGAAAATTTCAGTGTTGCTGGGGAAAATAATTAATTTTTTTTCCCATCAGAAAAATCAAAGTGATATCGTCCCAGCTGCCTGGCTCTTGTCAGTTTTACATTCTGCCTTTCAGGAGGGCTGCCGAGACTGAGCACCCTGATTGCCTCCCTGGCTCTCAGCCTTTCCACAGCTGAAGGGCTGAAGAGGCAGAGAACTGGGGTGCTCAGCTTCCCTCACCTCCCCACAGCTCCATGGCTGAGCACCCTGGATCTCTGCCTGTCAGAAAGTGAAATTCACAAAAGCCTCCCAGGCACGTGGCTGGGAAGCGGAAAAATGCAGTTTCCATTCTCATAAAAATTGATTTTTTTCTCGAAACATCTTTCTGCAAAAAATGTTCTTGTTTTTGATGTTTTGTGCCAGTTCAGGATAAAAAATGTTTCAAAAATGGAACATTTGTCATAGGAAAGGATTTCAGCCAGCTCTACTTCCAACCTTATCTCCAGGTTAATAGAGCTTGTTTGTTTGTTTGTTCTTAATCTAGGGACTCGCCTTTGTTCATGAAATCACAGTTAGTGAGGAATACTTGAACTGTGATAAGGCAAAATGTTATTTAAAATATTGGAGCTTAGATTGTCTAGTGACATTTTCCACATCAGACTATGTAAATTATTTCACATTGAAGCCACTCATACTACAACTGCTTGTCATGGGGTCTTGGTTACCCTCATCCTTAAATTAAATCTCTCCAGTTAAGGCCTACAACTCTCAATGCATCTGGCTGTGCAGAGTATGCCAAGTAAGAATTCCACCAACCAATCTTTGGTCCTGTGCACTAGATCTTGAATATGTCAATCCAGTAAAATTCTGTATCTCTGTGTTTTCCATTTTCATGCTACATAAGGGCAACAAAGATAAAGACATACATTTCAGGTCTTATCACTTATTAACCCCATGTGCAATTTACTTCAAATTTGGCAGGAAATTCTACCTCAGAGGCAGACCACATTATGCCAGTTATGAGGCAGATATTCCATTTGTTGCTTGTGGAAGGTGGGCAATGCAAAATCTGTCACATATTGGAAAGTGAGTTGCATTTTAAATACGGAAAGACCAGCAGTGAAAGATTGGGTGGATCACTGGGCAGACTAAATTCAATGTTGATAAATGCAAAATAATGCATATTGGAAAACATAATCCCAATTATATATATATAAAATGATGGGGTCTAAATTAGCCGTTACCACTCAAGAAAGAGATCTTGGAGTCATTGTGGATAGTTCTCTGAAAACATCCACTCAATATGCAGCGGCAGTCAAAAAAGCAAACAGAATGTTGGGAATCATTAGGAAAGGGACAGATAATAAGGCAGTAAATACCATAATGCCATTATATAAATCCATGGTATGCCCACACCTTGCAGTTCTGGTCACTCCATCTTAGAAAAGATATATTAGAAATGAAAAGGTGCAGAGAAGGGCAACAAAATGATTAAGGGTATCGAACAACTTCCGTGTGAGGAGAGATTAAGAAGACTGGGACTGTTCAGCTTGGAAAAGAGATGACCAAAGGGCGATATGGTAGAAGTCTATAAAATCCTGAATGGTGTGAAGAAAGTGAACAAGGAAACGTTATTTACCCATTCACATAACACAAGAACTAGGGGGTCACTCAATGAAACTAATAGCCAGCAGGTTCAAAACAAACCAAAGGAAGTACTTCTTCATACAGTGCACAGTCAACCTGTGGAACTCATTGCCATGGGATGTTGTTAAGACCACAAGTAAAACAGGGTTCAAAAATTAGATACATTCATGAAGGATAGGTCCAACAATGGCTATTAGCCAAGATGGTCAGGGATGCAATCCCAGGCTCTGGGTGTCCCTAAATCTGACTGTCAAAAGTTGGGACTGGATGATGGAGGACAGTCACTCAAAAATTGCCCTGTTCTGTTCATTTCCTCTGAAGCATCTGGCATTTGCCATTGTTGGAAGACAGGATGGGCTAGATGGACAATTGGTCTGACCCAGTATGGCCGTTCTTATGTTCTCATGACTATGGTCTGACCCAGTATGGTGGCTCTTGTGTTCTCATATTACCATTTTCTCCATAATTATGTTTATTTACTAATATAAAAAGATTTGGTATTTGTGAGGAGATTCCTGGGCATCAGACTAGATGTGGAAGGCAAAACATTCCAAATGATCAGGTAATAAATAGTAGAAAAGAGTAGCGATCTTGTCAAGATGCTTAATTACCTGAACTTGAAGCAGACAAGCAAGATGTGTAACTGAAGACTAGTCAGTTTTGACAATATATCAAGAATACTTATTCTGAATAATCACCACCATTAGTGGAATACAATTTTATCATCTCAGGCAAAGAGAGTAGCATCTATCCATCTTATATGAATATATATGAAAAAACAAACACTTTTTCTAAATAAGTTACAAGTGTGGGTCTATGTAAAGTTAAAAGGAGAAGGACAGATACCAAAGATGCTGAACTTCTCAGTTAACGTGCTTGCTGGGTCAACAGATGGGAATTACTTTGATCTTGACTCCTGCAAGATATAGGGGGAAAAGAAGCCTCTTATTAAACTTTCATGGGTTATAATTAATGATCCCTTTCATAAAATTGCCTCTAATATCTGTGAATCTTAGACGGACTGAGTCTACCTGCAGGGAGAATTTTCTTTGCAGAGATACATGGAGGATCATAAATTGCCCTGTTTTAGTAATTTATTGGGGCTTTGAGGGTCTAAAGCTCCCTTTTTCTAAAGAGCAGAATTCAAGAAAAATGTCTTGCTCTAATGATACTAAATGTGGAAACATTAAAGAAGTGCTATATAAGTGAATATTCTGCACAGAATACGTCTCAGAAGCTTCAGGTATCTGGAAATTGTATACAAACTTCATTGTTCAGGAGGCCATCCAAAAAAATCTTCAGAGTATCGTAATGCCCTATTAAATTCCAAACCTACTATATAAGTTGGATAATAAAAAAACCTATCCAGATGACTTTTAGAAATAAAAGTCTCCGTGGAAATAAATGTAATAGCTCTCTCAGCAATTCCACTAAAAAAACATTTTTGAAAGATTTTAGGAACTGGAACCCAATTGGAAGGAAACTCTCGCAGTGAGCAGTTGTGATATTCCCTTAACCAGAAAAATCTCTGTAAGGAAACCAGCATGCACTTCCAAAGCTTGAGTAAACAGTAATTAATAAGCTAGTAAGACGTCTACATTTCTGAAATTATTTCCTGCTATTAAAATATACTATGTCTCTTATATCAACTCTGTTTGTCAAAAATCCTCAGAAAGCTCTGCTTATTAGCAGGCTATATTATAGGAAAGTAAAATATGTGGCTCAAAGTCCTGCATGGAGGATTTTACTTGTGGAAAGAGATGAAAAAATATAATTTTAATGGGTCTAAGATAGTCATAGCTCTAGGACTGTTGCAGCTTTTAAGATAGAGTAAGGCACCTTTTTTACTACTCAGATTCTTTTACCGAATAGTAAAAAACACTGGTGCTGGTTTGCATTTTTCAGTTATGTAAAACCTGAAGAAGAAATTTCTTTTTTTCTCCTTGTTCCTACTATGTACAATCCAAACAAACCATATAGTAGAATTCAAAGAGACATTTCACTATTACATCTCAAAGGCAATCAGAATTATTATTCCATCTACTTTTTCATATTCATGTAGAATAAAGGGCTCATTAGAACATGTTCCTAAGCTTCTTTACAGATGGTAACTTGTGAAGAATTTACTCAGCACAGACAGAATGAGTCCATCCTGAAAAATGATTGTAAGTACTTATACATTGTTGCACATTATTTAATTACATGTAGTGATTGTGAAAGCTGTGGTAATTGAAGTCCTCTATTTATATGCAAGATTCTGCATCTAGCCCCACCTGTGTGTGATGCAACTCTGTTCAGGAGAGACCCACCTGAAGGGACTTCAGAAAGGTTTGTTCTTTATGTTCACTCAGCTCTTGGGCTCCACGCTGACACTGTCAATAAGTGTGGCAATTATGGAGTTATTTTTTTGTCCACTAGGAGTGACACCAACCAATTCATTTTACATAGTCCAATGAACAGCCCTCAGATGCCAATAGTGTCCAGTCACTTCTGAAGTGGCTGGTTTTGAATCGTTGAGGCAAAAGGCACTGTAGCCCATTATTGATCCCCTGAGCCAGGCAATCCCCATGAGTTAGTTGAAGCTTCACACTGACCTTTTCATTCAGTCTACCACTTTCTCAGAGCTATATCAAAGCTGGTAGCTGAAGTGGCAAACTAATCACTTGCATGTTGTGCATAGTGCTGCAGGCGTTGGTGTGATAAATTGCCCAATTTTACTAAGCAAGGTTGCTCAGGATAAGAGACTCACAATAAGGGTATCTACAGCTGCCTTTGTTAGGGACTAAACAATAACATGTCATTTTACTGTCTTTTTATAATTGTCATTACTACTCCAGTATGAAAATGTGTACCGTGAGAACTAAAAAGTTGTAATGTGCATAAATGTTTTAGATAATTTTTGAAGCAACAGCTGTCATAAAGGGCTGTATTTCCATTTGTGTAGGAAAATGAGAAATCATTGCCATTTTGATGCCCTAAGGATTGAAAAAAATGCATAAATAAACACAGAGTAGCTTAACATGTAGAACCAATAGTGTGCACACAGGCACTGCTGCCCCGATTCAAATGGGAGTTGTACGCATGTATCTTTGGGTTAATCTGCTCTGTAATTATTAAGTTTGCTCAAGACAACAATGGGAGCTGTACATTCTAATGTAACCTATAAACCAGCTTCCCCTTATATACACCTGTTTCTAATATGTGGGTATTGTAGTTTGTTCTTCTTTGGAAATTTGTTGATGGGAAATCTGAAATCATTGCCACAGTATTTGTTTGGTTTATGTGTATGGAATATATACTGGACATATTTTAATCTAGGAGCAATTAGATAGCAAAATTAAACCTGGACATGTACTGACACCCCAAACCACAAATTCCTATAGAATGCATCATCTGGGGCAAGGAATTACTATTATCCATTGGATGTTAATGTTCCTACATAACAAATCACTTTGGGACATGTAGTTCCACACTCATGCAGACATTACCCCCATGTTAAAGCAACAGGCAAATTGAAAGTAGGCACAGACTCTATTTCAAATTTCTGTAGGATTCATGTTGTGCACCTCTGCTTGCTATTCAGAAAGTCAGTGATAGAAAATTACAGAATCTCAATGAAATATGAAGCACAGTGTACTATGCCCAATGCTTAAGAAACCTTCACTAAATGCTAGCAATCTCCCCAACTACCAGTCTGTAGCTATCTAATTCTTTTTCCTAAGGAAGGTTATCAAGAAGTTGGTAAGTAGCTAACTCCAGTAGCACTTCGTGTTTTCTGACATTGCAGACCCTTTGCATTCTTATTTCAGACTAAAACATGGCACAGAGAAAATGCTGGTCACACCAATTGATTATTCCTTTTGGGCAGTGGAGAAAGAATTGTTGTCCATGCAAATATTGTTAGGTCTATCAACAATGTTCATCATTGGGTGCTACCGACAGCCATGTGGGACCTTGCAGAGTAGACAGAGTTGTGTTACAATTTTTTTGCTCCTTTTTCTTAGACAAACTACATTGGGTGGTGATGGGCAGTTTTTTCTCATTGTAATAAGGAAATAACTTACTGGATTTCTGGTATGAGACTCTCCTTTCTTTCCTGGCTCCTGTCTCAACATGGATCAGGGTTACTACCAATGTCACATTGCAGGAATCAGCATTTGCTAGCTCCATTGGCTACTGTTACTTGCCTTACCAAGTAGAGTACATGTCCTTTGAGGCCACTAGGACACATCAGGCAACATTATGGATAGGGGGATGGGTTCCTAACTCCCTTAGGAGCTTTTGAAAGTCCTGCTCTATGTGTGTCAAGTGTCATCAGTATGTGGATGACACCCAGCTCTTCACCTCCTTCTCATTGAGTGCAAACAGAGCTGTTGCCTTGATATCCCAAAGGAAGAGGCTCTTTTAGGTACAGGTTCTGGGGCTACTCCTAATGGGGTGCAACTTCTATAGCAACTGGCAAAGGTTAAGCCAAAGTAAATAAATACAAAACAGAACTCCTTGATCCTGCAACTTGGACCATATAGGTGGACCCCTTTATTTCAATAGGATTCCACATGGGCACAGGAGTCTCTCATGCAGAACAACTTTATCATTAAGCCATTTATGCCAATGACTAATAGTCTATAAAATGTAACTACGGAAACAACATCTTTTGAGTAATAGAAACTTATGAGCATTTAGAACTTTCCCCCCCAGTAGCAGTTTTCCTAGTATGCATGCCACAGCCACCTACTTGTGACCATCCCAGGTCCAAAATACCTTTTTGTTTCACAATGTTTGGTTTTCTTGCCAGGCACAGCCGGAAACCTTACAGTTGTAAGATTTTGTACTGTAAAAATAACTATTTTTAAAAGTAAATCTTGTGTGCTGATAGTCATTAATGTAGTTTAAATGTCCTTTTTGTTTTCATAGGCCCTAATCCTCCAGCTCAAGCACTAGTTCTGATGCACAGGGAAAGCATGATATGGAGAGGTCAGGCAAGGGTCTACTGCAGCAGGCTTGCACTAGGAAAACTGGGGACAGTGGCATAGAGAGTAGGTACAAAGGTTCATACAGGCACTGGCCTAACGCAAACCTCAGGCTTGTACCTGGAAGTTCCAGCTTTCTGATTCCATTAAAGTCTCTCCAACCTCCCTGATAAAGTCTCTGTTTTTTGGCCAGCTGCCAAAGTGGATAGGAAAGAGAGAATTGATAGAAGGATGAATGGGGTTTGAGGGGTAAGAGGAGATAGAGAATTGATGAGGCAGGATGGAGAAAAAACTGGAGAATTGATGGAGTGAATGGGGCGAAAGAATTGATGGAGGAGAGGAATAATTGAAAGAGAGCAGGATGGAACTGATGAGTCAAGGAAGGAGGATAGATGTCCTGTAGGGGAAGAGAATTGGGGCAGAATGATATACTGTGTGGAAAGAGGAAGAATTGATAGATTAAAGGGTGGAACTGATGGAATGTGATGGGGATGAATGTGTAATAGATGAACATGAGGTAAATTGACAGACTGGAGGGAGGAGATGTAGAGTGGGACACCTATTTTGGGAATACATGCAAAATGAAATTGTATATAAATGTATATGCAAATGTACAATTTCTGCTGAACACCTCAAGATAGGCCTGGCCTAACCTCACCTGTATGGAGGTACTTACCAGGCCATGGAATCTGCTGCAACATTAGTAATAGTAAAAGAGCTGCATGAGTGTTCCGCACCTCATGCAAGGATGTAGAGGAAGATCTGGACTATCTGAAACACACATAATGGGATTTCCTTGTGCAGAGCTCATATACTTGGACTAGGGCTGGGACCAGGATTTGTCCCTTATCTTTTTCAGTGCTGAGGTGCCAAAGCAATGGGAGGGAGAGGAGGCTGGAAGCAATGTGGGATTGAAACCAAAGTTTTCTGCTTTATACACTAGAATCTGACAGAATCTGTTTCTATATTGAAACTTTTTACAAATAAGATTTTTAATGTAGAAAAGATTGTGTGGATTTTATTTGCAATTCCATCTTGTGTCCTTGGCTAATATTATTAGAGCTGGTCAGGATATATTTTTTGTGTTTCTGTGAAATTTTTTGACGAAGTTGAAAACATTTTCTTTTATGTGGAAATTTTTCTTCAAAAGTCTTCAGGTTTTTGTCAAAACAATACAACAAAACAAAATATCCCATGCCCCACAACTGAACAATTTTTGGCTGAATAACTGAACAAATTAATTCAGATGCCTCATTTTTTAATGAATCAACCCCCAAATTAGTCAGAAATGGACATTTTTCCATGGAAATTCTGTTATGATGAAAAAGACATGTTTTGTCAAATATTTTGAACAAAAAATGTTGATTAGTTGTAAGTATCATTTATCTGAATATTACTGAAACAGTCTCCAATGCTTCTGTGAAACTGAATTTTTAAAACTTAAACTTCAATATAAATATTACTTATTACAGAGACTTAGGGCTAGTCCTTGTTCAAACTATCCAGTTTTGAGGCTTAGTCATAGTTTAGTTATCACACAAATTGTGTCAAAATGCGTTTCCACTTTACATTATTTTAAAATGCCTGAATATTGGCAAAGTTTCAGAAAAAAATCACCTTGAGAAAATGTGTGGAAAAATTCAACCTAAAAGGACAACTTTACAAAACATTATAAACTTGTGAAAAAAGTGCATATAATGAAGGTCCTGAAATAACTAATTGTAACAATCACTACTAAGTGACTGTTATAATGCATATTTAAAATATTTCCTTCCACATTTTATTGACTTTGAATCTGTTTTAGTCTTTCACATAGAGAAACCCTTTATAGAAGTTGTTTTTTTTAACGGAATGTTTATATTCACTATAATTAAATCAGATGAATAACATAGGTAGTTAAGTAAGAAAGATATAGTACTATATAGCTTCTAATAATCAGGCATCATAAGATACCAGCTGAGTGACTTAATGGGCCAGTTCATTTTGCATAGATGTTTGGGGACCTCTGCCCTTTTTCTAGCTTTGTGTTGGGATCTCTACCTGACTCATACTTAGACTCTTCTCTGAATTTGGTCCCAAGTGAATCTGAGTGTAAATTGGTGTAATTTCAGATGTAAATTCCTTAGACTAAAGCAAGGTCTACACTAGAAACTTTTTGCTGGTATAGCAATGTTGGTTATGAGGCTGTTATTTTGGTGACATTTCTATACCAGCAAAATCCCTAGTGTAGACACAGTTATATCTGCATAAAAGTACTTTTTCGGGTATAGCTTATTTCACTCAGGAAACCAATATAAGCTATACTAGCAAAAATATGTTTTTTTCCAGTCTAACTGGGTCTACGCTAGGAGAGTTTGCCAATACAGCTGTGCCACCATAGCTACATCAGCACACCTTGTATTAATGTAGACCTAACCTGAGTCAGATTGTTACACATCAGTAAGTGGGTCATGAAGTCTGGGTTTAAGAGAATCTAAATTACATGCTGAGGAGGCCAGAAAAAAGCACAAATAAACTCTGAATTTGGTCTGTACCTGTAGTATTAATACACAGGCGTTCACTCACTATTAGAGGAAAAACTCCCTCAGTCCACAATACTGTTACAATGGAAAGAAAGAGGGTAATTATCCTTGCTATAAATATGAGGCTTTGAAGCCATCATTGTATTGAAATGCATTCCTAGTAACAAGAAGGTCAGCACTACTATTGGTTTCAGTATTTTTAAATATAGAACAAATCTGTTATACACGGTATTTTAAAGGAATTTTATTTCAAAAGGTCAGGGCCAAATTCTGGTCACATCTGGGGTAAATCCAGATCACTGTCAGACATTTCAGTTGGAAATTATAGATGCATTTTTAAAAGAGATTTGATTTGATTTGCTTTGTTATAAAAATGTTGCTGTAGAGTATAAAATATTAGAAAAGTAGCACTGAATGTGTGTAGCTTTAGTATAAATTAGAATACTTCAAATGTTTCAATCTCTTGAGCCTCAAGACATTCCACTATGATAAAGGACTGGTAGAGTTGTTAATAAAAAAAACTTCTTTGCACATTGTGTATAAACTGCACAACCTTTGCTGTATCAACTTTATGCTCCAATAAACAAGACAATAATGACAAATTATCAAAGCAGGCCTCAGATGTGACCCTCAATTGGGAGAGCAGCAATTTAATGAAGACAAAAGCTAGGTGAAAGCTGCTAATATCATTTACTGATAAACAGATTTTCTCAAGAGGCTCCTAGCTCAATCCCCTGAGGACCCATAAACCTGCATAATTCCATTTAAAATATTGTGCAATTCACTAAATTAGTCTTTGAACATCCTTACTATCCAATTACGAAGCCCCAGCATGGACAGAATAATGAAATTTTTCAAACTGTGGAATGCATGTGGTCTTAACAAACTTATGACAAACACTGAAATTAGCTTTCAATTTTGAGGCCAATGTAGCCTCTTCCTAATGCTTCAAGTCAGAGTTATAACAATAAAACACTATTGCAATGGCTAGGCAGAATGTAAGAAAAATAAATCTTTGACTTATACAGAATTCTCCACACAGTCTACCTTCAGGAAAAAAAATCATAAGAACTTGAATGATGTTTTTGCATTTGCAAGCTATTTGGCCCGCTTAAAATCTAGTAAAAGCTTTACTGAATAAAGGGTACAAAATACCTCCTGGACAGTTTTATCTTCCAGGCAGGCAGAAAAAGCCGAGAGTTTCGGAAGTGAAATTTATTTCTGTTCAAGCATTGCAAGCTGCATTATTAAAGTCATTTGTCATGGTTTGAATATTTCTGCCTGATTCACCATTAAATTGGCCCTCTAATTACCAACTTTGTCATGAAAAGCGGTTGGGCTGCTTCATTCACCAGAAAACTTCAATTCCTTAATAATAGCTTGGTTCATACTGGGGGGAAAAACAGTTATGCTTAAAATTTAAAATGAATTGTATAGACAATGACATTTTAAAAAATACATTAATGCTGAATTCAAAAGCAACCTTGAGAATATTTAGAATTTATTTTTAATGAAAGATTTATTAATTTGGATGACAAATATTTTACTCTTTTAAAATGCAAATTCATTTATAGTGAATACATAGGAAATCAAAATGAATCCATATAACTTAGTGCAGCAAATATTCATTTAATCAAAAGCTTAAGGGCCACAATTCTCAAAACTCAAAGGCTTCAGGACCATGTGCAAAAATATTTGTGCAATAATATGTCTAATTTATGCATGCAATGACCATGATTTTGCATTCAGATTTGCTCACTGCACTTGCAAATGTTCAAATAGATTAACTGTGCAATCAGATATTTGATTTACTTGTGCAATTGTGGTAACTACATGAGAATATTAGGCACACATTTGTGAGCGGCTTTACCTATCTTTGCTATTTATATAAAGTCAATCATTATAGTATTTAAGCAGTGGGTCCCTGAGGTTTTGTTGAGTTTACAACCTTCCCTCCAAATATACATGCATGCAAATTTCTAAACAAAAAATGAATTTTATATAATATTTGATAAACAGAACACTATCCATTAAATTTTTTTAATATTTGGGGGAGTAGTTAAATATTTTAGATAATTTGGAATCCACTAAAATGAATACACTATATATGCTTTTTTTATTATTTGTTAAATTACACTTGGGCAAATCTCAGAAGTTTCAGGTTTGTATGCACCCCAGAAATTTGGAGATTGATCCATGTCACTTTGGTCTGCAAAATGAGGCTGGAAGTTTTGCAAGAATAGGTTTATCTCAATATATTTGGTTTTGCCTGTTTCTCATTAGGTTGCTCTTTCTCTACTGCAGTGAATAACAACATATGATTTACCATGCCAGCATAGACTAGTAATCCTATCAACTCCGATAGTTCCATTTCAGTTGTGGTCAATATTTGATAAAGAAGGCAGGGGAAAAAGAAAGAAACAAACCAAAAAACTCTTCCTAATGCACCCAAGCCAAAATTTTTAAAACTTTGATACCAAATGTGAGATATTTAAATCCACATTTAGATATCTGAGTGGCCTAATTTTCAACGGTGATACTATCTCTGCTTATATACTAAAAGCTCTAGTGGGAGTTATGATTACTGAGCACCTTTAAAAATCAGGCCACTTATTCAGTAGCCTAAATATTTACCACTGCATCCTTCTCAGACAGTCTCTCAAATGCAGAAGGATACTTGAGTAACTCCAGCAGAACCATAAGAAGGTGCATCAAGATGTGTCATGGGATGAGGAATCAAAGGGCAAGCTCTATAATAGCCAGTAGCCAAGAGAAAGCACTGTAAGTGACACTGGTGATGGCGGTGGCAATAAAAAGATGGGTCTTAGACCAGGTAATAGGAATCTGCAGACGAGAATGGGGAGGAGGTGCAGAGAGTCTGAAGTACAGAAAAAGCGGGGAGGTGGCATCCCGGAATAACGAGAAAGAGACTGAAAGTCTCATTAATCAATGATGGAATTCCATAAACTGTGCATTATGGTCAATGTGACATACAAAGAACCATGTACTCCCTGCTCTGAGGAGCTTGAAACCATGAGTGAGTACAATACAATGCATTAAAAAAAAGTAAACAGATGCTCACAAAGGAGTGAGTAACTAACATCACTTCATGAAATAGTTAAGGTTCTTAGAAGCTTCTTAAATGAGGAGAGGGCTTGCCATACATGAACTGGGAGAGTGTTGAGGCAATTGGAGTAGCTTGGAAAAAGGTGCATAGAAGAGAGTGGGAAACAAATGTGCTGTCAGGAGAAGTCATGAAGAAAGGAGCAAAAGGAGTGGGTCGGGAAGCCGCTAGGAAAGAGACAGGGACATGAATACAAAGAGGGGGAAGAAATCCAGATCTCTCAGGAGGGGGACGGGGGCTCTGCAACCTTCAGGATTGCTGCCTGTCCTTGTCTAGCATTGGCCCTAACTGTGGCCCTTGTCCTGTGTCCTGCTGTATCTCTTAATGAAACACAGAGTGTCCTCTTTCTCCCCCATGATGCATCTGCAGGACAAAGTACTTAGAGAAGAATGGAGCAGCCCCAGCGAAGCTTAACCTCTGTCTATTGGCTCATTAGAGCAGAGCAGCCAATCAGAACAATACAGTCAGATGACACCCTGCCATTTTGGCTACTGACGTAAAGAGTCAGGGGAATCTCAGGAATTGGACTATTATGAAGGAAAAGTGCTCCAGTACACCTCACTTTACAGTGTGGCAAAAGTCAAACCAGCAGCTTGAGGCCTGAGTCTGCAGCAAAGTAGGAGGGTGGAGAAGAGCGCTGGGGTGGGGAAGACTCAGAAGAAAAAGGTAAGAATGAGATCTTTAGGACAAGGATTGGACCTTTCTATATGTTTGTGCAATGTCAAACAATGGGAGTCGGAACCTGATTGTTTTCTGGGTGCTACTGTAATATAAATAATAATAATAGGCTGGAAGGAAGACATTTTCAAAAATAATGCATATTGCTGCCATTGTAAAAGATTAACATTTTTCAAATTAAATGATGAGCTTGCTTTTTAATATCAGCATTATAATAGACTGTACTATGAATCTCTTTATCATACCTAAAGCACTGTTAATTCATCTCTCATGAATATATTAGAACAGAGGATTTTCCCATAGGCAAACACATCATACATATTTGCAAATGTCTTACATAATGATGCAAACACTATGCATAAAGAGTAGCTGTGTTCTGGTAAAAGGGAGAAAACTGTTTAAAAAACCCCCAACTTTCATTCAATTTCATTAAATACTTAAACCACCAAAATAAAGTAAGTTCAATTTGCTGTATATAAATCTTCAAGGCAAGGAAAAGCCTGCTGTTTAAATTTATTCTTTAGTTTATATTCAACTATTCATAATAAGGAGACAACCACTGTAGATAGAACTGATGATTTGTTAACACAGATTGCCTAAAATAAAACAACTCTTCACTTTGTCATTATATCTACTGGTGAATTCCTAAATATTTTCCTGTTTGGGAAAGAATGTGACCTCCGTATTCTCTTTTAGGAAATCTTATTGATAGACCATAGCGTGGAAATGAAACTGGGAATCACAGCCACAGACACAAAATAAATAGTAGTCATTTTATTTAGCTTGTTACCATCCAATCTAGTCTAAGAATATTACCAGACTGAATTCATGAAGAGTTACATAAGGGCCCTGTTGTCAGACATAAAAACAACCCATTTAGTGCCTGCTTTGCATCTACACAGGAAGTTTTCTTTCATTATCTACCAGCTCCTAGCAGCTTATTATAGCCATTGTTTAATTTGTGCTCTGTTTTACAAACGTCACTTGTACAGGCCTCCTGGGGCTGCTGATAGAAGTGTGGCTCTCCCTTTCCCTTGTGTCAATTCTTTTGTGAACCTTTATAATTAGCCACTTAACAAATTGAGGAAAATGAATCTCTGGTTGTAAGTGCTGACTGGAGTTAAGTCAACCATATGACAGTCCAAACAGATATATAAAAAGTCCTTGCAGTCAGCTGTCTAAAGGGTTAACAAAACCTTTAGCACTAATAGGCTAATACAGAAATGAGGTATGTTATCACCAAACTAAACTATCCAAATACATATTAGTGTGTTAGAAAATTCACAATGGTTTCAAAGTTTAATTGCCCCTGCTTTGTCATTCTCCTGATTTCCTTGAGAGAAGCTCTGTAGGAAACTGCAGAAAGCTGCAGGTCACTTCTGACTTTCCATATTAGGAGCCAAATCATGAGTTTGCCTGCTCTGGTGTATCTTAACAATAGGGCTTTACAGGGAGCAAGTCAGTGCAGAATCTGGCCCCAAATCTAAGCAGAGAGGAACATGTTCCAGTCATACATGGAGTCAAATTCCCAACAAAAAACAAGATGGTGAATTTTATAGCATCAGTGTGAACAAACAATCAATAATATTTATATTGCAAATCCATAAATGGCAGGAAGATAAACAATATCAACTCTACATATAAGTCTAGTATTATGTTTAACTTTGTGGTAAGGTGATGTCAACTCTGAACAAAAGCAATGGGTGAAATTTGGCCCTGCCTGAAATCAGTGTCGGAACTTCCATTAACTTCAACAGGGCCAAACTTACCCAAATTTGTTTAAATTAAAAAAGAAGGGGGCAGGAGGGAGCATAGTAGGATCTTTATCTCCCATTTGGGGCTCCTAAGTGTAATAGAAATAATAACCGTGTTCTATTTATTATTGTTATCTTAATATCAGTAGATCTTTCAGAAAAATTGTACAAAACCATGAGGTTTTTTTATTTACTGCCATAGACAGATTTAAAATATTGTTTCTTGTTAATTTTAACAACTCACATTGTTTCATGAAGGTTCTGGTGATCTAAGGCAATTACTGTCAAGTGGACTAGGTTCTGATCTAAATTATAGACATGTAATTCTTAAGTACTTCCATTGAATTAACAGGGACACTTTGGACTGACACAAAATAACTGAAATCAGAAGCTGACCCAGTGTTTTTAAGTGTGTATGTTACTTAACTGCAACCCTTTTCTCCCATAAAGACCTAGTCAGGAAATTATCTGAATAGTAGAAAGTGAGGTCAAGTGCACAAGCACTCTCCCCAGTAAGCAAAGGGCCTCAGGTTGTTAAACAGGGTGTTCTACCCCAACCGGCAGAGAATCCTGAGTTATAACCCAATTTCTG
This sequence comes from Trachemys scripta elegans, assembly GCF_013100865.1. NCBI lineage: Eukaryota > Metazoa > Chordata > Testudines > Emydidae > Trachemys > Trachemys scripta. The sequence goes on from NC_048298.1 coordinate 265,779,692, forward strand.
ACAGCAACACTTCATGGGAAAGTGCCCTTCATGCCCTTATCTTCTGGGTCATAAATTCTATTGTGGAGAATGAGGGAGATATCTGTAATATTTTGTATGAATATATGTACCTCAGTTTATCTGCTTGATATTATTCTAACTAAACCGAGTTAAATCAAAGAAGGCTGTTAGGGAAAACCAAGCAGGAAATGAAACAAGGAGAGCCAAGATCTCTCTAGGGAAAATACCAATGGGCCTTAAGAGAAAAAAACGGGGACCTATAAATTGGGAAATACCCACCTGCCTCGCTCTGGACAGCAGGGCTGCCCAGAGGATTCAGGGGGCCCAGGGCAAAGTTGTAATGCTATAGAATACTATATTCTCATGGGGGGCCCCTGCAGGGCCTGGGGCAAATCGCCCCACTTGCCCCCCCCTCCCGGGGCAGCCCTGCTGGACAGGCTATCAGGTTGATTTTTCCCAGGCCACGCCTAAAATGAACAGAAAATGAAACCATTAAATCCTTCTGCCTAGAAAAGGGTGGTGGTAAGTGGGCAGTAGTGACATGGGTGAAGACACTGCAGGAGAAACACAGAGATGCATAAAATGCTGCAGGGGGTGTCTGTCTCTCCCAGACCAGAACAGGGGTATTTGGGTTGAATGTAATTTACCCAAACTGGCAAGGAAAGTTTAGGTAAGAGCTGGGTGTATAGGCCTTTTTTGTTTTCATTCACTTCTCTGATGTTATGTACCTTTGAGTGAATAAAGAATACTTTGTTTTGATGAAGCTCTTCTGAGTCACTTTTTAAATCAGCTGCAGGTCAGTGGATCCCATAAGGAAAGGTCTTGCAGATGCCAAATACAGTTAAAGCATGCTGTGTAGTGGCTGGGGCACCCTTTCCCTTATAAGAACATAAGGATGGCCATATTGGGTCAGACCAAAGGTCCATCTAGCCCAGTATCCTGTCTTCCGACAGTGGCCAATGCCAGGTGCCCCAGAGGGAATGAACAGAACAGGTAATCATCAAGTGATCCATTCCCTGTCGCCCATTCCCTATTCCCATTTGCCACAGATCCTCTGAAGGCAGCACATGTGAGACAAAGAGTTAAGTAATGCAGATAATGAGCTCTGCTCATCATCCAGGCATATATATAAGTAATTTCATGCTCTGGAAGTAATCTGAGGAATTTACCCATACCTTTACAAAGTGCTCTGGGATCCCTGAGGATGAAAGATGCTGTGTAATGTAAGATATGATTTTAATGAGCGATTATTGGGATCCAGACTGGATAGGTAATGGGATTAGGAGCCTTTCACCTCTACATCACCATTTGAAATCCATCTCTGATTATTAATAACCAAAAGCGACTATTGCCTTAGAGCTATTTGGTAACCCACGTAAAATGTTCTCCATCCATAACCTAGCAGAAGTGTCTACATCACAGAAACCTCCTCCACACTTATCATGTTGGCAGTCTCAGTAATGAAGTCAAGAATTAAATGCATATGGAACTAACATCTAATTCCTAAAGGTGGTCCCTCCAGACAAGAGATGAGGCACTTCAGAAATGATATGATGAAGCTTCTACTCCTGCTATCTGTGTTGTACATTTTCTGTAGATGAAGATTTTGTCTCCTTGGCTGTCAGTCTAGCATCTTTCAGGAATACTACATTCACTTTAAAAACTCTTGCACATGACAAAAAACTTAACTGTATAGTACTGTTCATTTAAATGCTGTATTGTCCTAAAGCTAGTTATATCTCTTCTAATCATACACGATACAGATAACTTAAAGTTACTGTGTATTGTTAATTCCCAGTGGCAAGTTGAAATTTTAAATATACTGGCCTGAAATACATGATCATGATGAATTGAAACAAATTAGACATATTACTCCATGTAGCAGGCTGTATTGATCTATTCTAAAATGCATTATTGGACCAATTTTAACACAAAAGAATCAAAGTAATTGATTAGCATCTGATGGAATGTGTCCTGCATCAATAGTTGAGTGTATTTTGAATGACTCTCAGTATGGCGGTTACAAGAACTGATGTGCAGTCTAATAAACATACTAACGCTAGGAAAAACAACAAGGAATTTTAACAGGATAAGTTAAAGGCACAATAGTGAAAATTCAAATACTTTGAGCTGAATTCTGATGTTACCCTGGTGTAAATCCTGGATAACTTTGATGTCATTAGAGTTACTCAGGATTCATGCTGCTGTTACTGAGAGCAAAATATAACACTTGAGTGTGTGTTTTTCCTTTCATCAGAAAAGCTAAACATCTTGGGTATAATTCTTCCATCCCTTACAATGTTGTGAACCACAAATAATTTCAAGTCAATTGAGATACACTGGAATAAAACCGGTGCAAGAGGAGATCTGGACCCTTATGTTTCTTTTCTCTCTGTTCAGCTACATGTAGTCTGGTAATCTACACTATTCTTAGAACTAGTTTTACCTTGGAAGGAATGTAAAAAAAAAATTAGAATAACTTCAGACCACAAAAAGTTACTCAAGAAATAGATCCCATAATCAAAATCAATGTCTTAGAGAGAATTTTTCCTTTCTGAATATCAAGAATAAAAGCATTTAGAATATTCTTCAGTGAAATGGAACAACCTACTCTGATGCAGAGCTATTTCAGAGCATAACAGAAAATATAATCCTTTACCTTTCAATAGAACTGATTTAAATAATCATTTTTTGTGTATATACCATATACTACCTCATAGGTGAGGTATTTATTCATTGTTTCCTACTTTTGGCAACCAAAGATGCTACTGCTTTTTCTTAAGATGTTGAAAATGAAAGCAAAATTCTAGGTAAAGGATTCAGACAGACCAAATGAAATCAAGCATCAGTGGAAGAAAGATCTTTAAACATACTTAAACACACTTGTTTATATATAAGTGTGTTTAAAGATCTTTCTTCCACTGATGCTTGATTTCATTTGGTCTGTCTGAATCCTTTACCTAGAATTTTGCTTTCATTTTCAACATCACACACACACATATATACACACCTAAAAACTCCAATATCTATCTATATTTTAAAAATGTATCCAGTAAAAGGAAATTTTGGCCTAAGATTGGTTGTATTTATCATTCAGCATAAAGTCACTTTTACGGAAGTAGCTGATTTCTTCAGAGGGCATCTTTTGAATGAATGAGAATTCCTTGTGTATTATGTCAATGTGTCAGGGTTATACATCTTTGTTAGCCTAATTTGGGGGTGCACCAACCAACACATTTGACATATTAGTCTTTTTGCGTCCTCTTTTAAGCTCAATGCACACTAATGAAAGTGATCCAAACTATTCTTCTCTCCACTCCTCACTTAACAAGCATAATAATAAATGAATATTTAAACTAGCTGCAAATATATTAAGTGGAAACAAATAGGTTTCATTTGTAACAAGTGCACACAGGTTAATTAACAAGAAGGAGCTTTTGTGTTGAAACAAGGCTCCCTGATGCTGTACATGCAGGTGCCGTTAAGGGCCAATTGAGCTCTATAGGATAATTATGAAGTACCATTGTGCTCTTCCGTTTGTTAACAAAGTGCTGCCTGCAATTTGCCTAAACCTATAAACCATCATCTGTGATCCTCAGCAGCAATTAAGTGACAAACATCTTCTCATCGGAGACTTGGGAAAACAAAAGAGACATGATGGCGTTTAAGGAGCCAGATGGATATTTTAGAATGACAACTTTGACAGCCCCTCTTTCAATAACAAAATATAAAACAGGAACATATTTGGGGCCCTCTCAATTATTAAGGGTGGGTGGATGATAATAACTGTTGGCATGTACATTTGAACACCTTTTACTAGTAAAACCTTGGACAATAGAGCAACTGTGCGATATAAACCTCTTGCCTCTTATTACAGCTCTACTGAATCATTTTTTCCCTAATGTTGTAGCTTCATACAGGATGAGTTTCTTTATGTGAATAGAAGTGTAAGATTTCCCTTTTTCTAAGGAGAGGGCAAATCAACAGACAGAATTTTCTCCAGGGTATAAGTTACTAATTAGTTCTGCAAAAATAGCTTATATTAGAAAAATGATAGATCAGCACAAAGAGACACTTTAAAACAAGAGATCTACTCCTACAGGAAAGTAAAGTAATTTATCTAGAAGTATCGAAGATATAATCTTAAAAAATGCTTCTGTAAGCTCAGCAATAATTTCAGAAGTTAATAACTTTATAGAGGAACAACTGAATTAGTTCAATTAATTGTCTGGTTGGGAGAACCTCCAGAAACTTGTGGAAGCTCTTGTTTTTATAGTTAAGGATCTTCTGGGCATTTTGTTGCCTACATTAAACGATGTTGTCTAACTGAGCTGTGTAATTGGTAGAGCTAAAAGGCTATTCAGTAACATGAAAAAAACCAAACAATTATAAATGTATGAATGTCACTAGCTAGTCTTCATTTTTTTCCCTTTGCCAAAATAACAGCATTTATAAATGTTTTCCATAACCATTTTGAAGCTACAGCTCAGTGTGTTTTAATATACTATCAGGTCAACAGCTCTCTTGAAAGCAAAAAATCAACCCAGGGCCAAACAGTCAGACAGGCCTAATTAAGTACTCCAGGAGTAAGAGAAGCACTCAGATCACTAGAACAGACTTGACCCTTTTCTTTGTACTTCACTGGGTTCCTGTATACCTTTGCCACTTTCCTCTGGATTTATGTTTTTTATGAATTATTTAAAAACTGCAATTTCAGATCTACAATTAGTTTTCAAGGAAATGGAGACATGAGGAAATAATCACAACTTAAACAGCTTAAAACTGCTTGATCTTGGCAGAATGCAAAATGCCAGGTTTCTAGTCCTATAGAATTCATCTCTTGGTAAAGGTTTCATTAATCCTCGCTTGCTTTCTGGCCTTTGAGTGTTCTGTAATATATTGAATGTGAGCTGTAGGTTTAAACAATGACAAATCACAAAGATCAGAAAGGAGCGTTCTGAGGTTAATTTTGCATTTTATGTGAAGGAATGCGAATGATCTCTCAGTCTTCACAAGAAAAATAAAGCGACCAAAAGATAATTGCTCTAGGCGTGTTTTATTGTTGTGCAATGCTGTGGTGAGAGGCATCATTTGCAGTGGGAAATTGATATGGGAATGAAATGTTATGTTCTAAGATTGTATTCTTACATTTGTTTTCCGACTGTTTTGTTTCTAAATTGTAATAAGTGTAGGGCTGACTAAACCTCGATTCTTCTATGACACCCACTGGCTTGTCCTGTTCCTCTTCACAATGATCCAGGGCTCAAGTTCTGATGCAATGCAAGCTCCTTTGTATTGGCTTGTCTGTTCCCTCTTGCCAGAACCTTCCCCTTCCCTCTAGAGTAGTCCGGATCATTTCCTTGAGGCATAAATCTGCAGTCCCTGCTCAGTCAACTCAATAAGGTCCTTATCCAAAGCTCATTGAAGTTACTGTGAATATTTCTACTGATTTCAATGAGCTTTGGGTCAGGCCCCAATAATGATGCTGCTAGTTTTAGGTGTAATTTAGAAGCATTTTGACTTAAAATTGCAAAGGAAAACGGAAGCAGACCCCGTGTCAGTATAAAGAGGTCAACAGCATCTATCATAAACACAATACTAGGGGCCATGCAATGCCTAGCACTGGGTAATTTAAAAACATTAAGGGTGAAATCCTGAAGCAGCTGAATTCAATGGGAATTTTGCTGTTGATTTCAATAGGGCCAGGATTTCACCCCATGATTTTTTTGGTGTAATTTAAAATTGCGATGATAATAATTTTAGGCCAAAGTGTATGATGTTAAATCAACACCTGTTTGCCTACTTAGTCCCTTTGAAAGTGGAGATATCCTATCTCCTAGAACTGACCTTGAAAGGTCATTGAGTCCAGCCCCCCTGCCTTCACTAGCAGGACAAAGTACTGATTTTGCCCCAGATCCCTAAGTGGCTCCCTCAAGGATTGAACTCACAACCCTGAGTTTAGCAGGCAAATGCTCAAACCACTGAGCTATCCCTCCCCTCTAAGTAAAGGGTACTGTTCACATAAGTAAGCTGAGCAGGATTTGACTCATACTCTTCCCTTATTTATTTGTGAACTTCAATGTTATCTTACATAAAACAGTTTCCAGATTAACTGTTTGGGTGCCTGGTGTTAAAAATTGTCATTAATATTTAAGGCTTCAGTCTGATCTAGCATACGTAGGTAGTCAGCACTGCAGTGCTTATCAGGAGCCTGATCCTGCATTCCTTCTGCAACCAGAACTTCCACTGAAGTGGATTTGCTTTGAAGCTTCAACTTCCTGTATGGCCATCTGCCATAAATGGATTTGCGTTTGAAGATAAGCCTCCCCATTTCATAGGAATCTGGCTCTGGCGGTAAGCAAAATCCAGGTTTGATCTTGAAGTAACTTAGTGTTTTTGGTGTGCAAGGAACACAGGACTGAGCTCTAAATAAAAAAATCAGACTTGTGCTCATCTGCACAATTTACAGGTAGCAATAAACCTGTACATACCTGAGGCCAGACTGCAGCAAAGTCTCTTTGCTTATCTGGGACATGGTGTTTACTAAAAATATTATGTATCACTGAGTTAGCATTATTCATATGTCCTAATATCTTTCTTATCAATTTATTTACAAATTAATATCTTATGACCTAGCTATTAAGTTCTACTGAACAGGAAATGTGTCTTTATTTGTTCTCTAAAGTGCCGTTCATGTCTAAAGAATGATGTAAGTAGTAATAATTCATAGAAAAGAATACTTCCTAGCAAAATAGCTGAAAACATCACTTAATGAAATATGGTTTAGTGAGAACAATTGAAATAACCTGGTAGAAGTGACAAACATGCTATCTAAATATCTTTTCAGAATTTAGTTTGCTATTCTATTCAAGTCATTTGTTAATTGCCAGTTACACAACTTCTATACTGTACTTGACAGATTTATCTTTCTTTGAATAAAAGTTTAAAAAATACCAAACATTACTATTTTATTTTCTACTAGCTAGCCTTCTATAAACGTTATATCCCATTAATTTATAAATACACTGAGTGTCACAGGCTATACAAAATAACTTTCAAACACCATGAAATAAAATACTGCTTACAACTGGAGGCTTTTAACCTAATTAGCATAACTCAGCATAAAAAATAAATGATCAGAGACTATAATGTGAAAAATAATTGAAAATAATGGCTACGTTTCAGAACTATGGAAGTCAGACCATTGGTTTGTCTTACATTATTAAGGTCTAAGAAAGAAGAACAATAAATAAATGGGAAATAAGAACTGTAGAGATGTGTTTTGGGGAACTTATGTAGACAGTATGCAGTCAAAATTACTCAAACAGAATTTCAATATTTGAGTTTTATTTAGATCTGTTTTCTGTACTGGATGTCATTCACACGTGTCCTCTGCCAAGAAGAGCAATGGGCTAAGTACAGTAGTTCCAGAAACAGGTAAGGAAGGCAGCTCAAGATGTGGTAGCCTGAGTATTGCCCAGTGGCAATTCTGATATAGCATGAGGACTGAGGAGAAGCAATGGTAGAAGGAAGGAGGAAAGGGACTTCGGAAGAGGAAGAGCTGCACGGGAAGCAGAGAGGCACAGAAGGAAAAAGAAAGAGAGAAAGACGGACTTAGGGGGGGAAAGGACAGTAGAAAGGGATGAGTGCAGGAGTTGGAAGGGGGCAGAATGTCAGAATGTCAGAATGACAAAGTGGAGAAAGAGGGAAGAGAAAACTTGACAAGTGTTTAATGGTGTGAGAAAGGTGGAGGGTCTAGGAAACAGATGGTTTGATCCAGTTCACATTTAAATCAATGCCAATACTATTGACTTCAAGGATCAAGCCCAGAGACTTGGGATTTGACCAGGTTTCTATGTTTAAAATTTTTCCATAGATTAGATTGTTGTGTTGAGATATTACATGGAACCATATCATGCAGTCCCACCTGCTTTAGCCAACTAGAAAGTACCAGACAGATGAACTACATTAACTTGATTTGTATTTTTCTGATAAGAAGCATGTAAGCCCACTGAGCATTCAGAGGTTCATGGAAATTAGCAATATCGCAAGAGAAAGTAAACAAACTTTTCCATCCCGTCTGCATTTTCAGTAGATAAATCTGCCTCATAATATATGTTTCCCTCTTTGTCAGACACTAATATGAAATTTGCATTTTCAAGAAGTCACTACAGTATATTTGTGACATGTCCCCAAGAAAAATAATGCATTGCACAAGCAGCAAATCTGCTCTTTCCCTCCAAAATAGGTTTTATATAAACGGTTGATACATCTGTCTTCAAACAATACAAGTGTTGTCATCTACTTGACAACCAGAAGGTGGCATAATCCCTACATTGATTGAGGCCTGTCAGCCAAACTACTGAGTGTAAAAAGCAGGTTTATTTGTAAGTGGAGATGTTATCTGTGTTCTCAGAGTATGGTTGATTATACTTGCTGTTTATGTCAGTTAAAATTCTGTCTATATCAGTGTTTCCCTTTCCATACCAATATTAAACTCTCTCTTCAGTTTTATGTAATTGTAATACTGTATATTTTGGATTACATTATAAATCCTTAAATAATTCTCTCTCCTAACTGATCTGTATGTTTTTATTGAAGTACTCAGTAAAAACATACTACTCAGACTGCTGTTTACCTGCTGATTGGATCACATCAATTTCATATTAATTAGGGACCTGATCCTGCACCATTGAAATCAAGGGGAATTTGGCAGGATTGGGTTCTATGACTTTAGTCTTGGTCTTGGAGAAACCCGATCTCACTTTATTGCAGTGCACATATACTGTTCACAAAGATACTTTTGGCGGTGGATTTAATTAGCTCTTAATGGAATTCCACCCCACACATTTTACATATATTATAGTTAGGGCAGGTTTCTCTCCTACCTAAAATGAGATGTAATAGACTATCACTCCTGTCATCTTCGTTGGATTCTCTCACCTGTTTCCAAATCTACTTTAGAATTGATGGACTAATTTCCAAAGCTCTCAATGGATTTGTTCTATCCTTCTTCTCTGCTCTGATAGCTACCTGTTCCCCTTGCTAGCTTCTTGCATTCATCCCTCCTCACTGTAATTCGAATGCAAGAACACTTCTGTATCTCTCACTGTCACTTTAGATACTTCGTATGAAAGATGCTATTTAAAAATAAATTGAGCTGAATGCTCAATGTCACAAGCCATTTCCTATATAAATATGGATCTGTTCATCTACTAGTTTAATCACCAGCAACAGGACAGAAGTGAAATCAACATTTTGATGCTGTGTGGAAAACAGCTTGCTTGTTTCACATGGAAATTTGATTTCTCTGATTCCACTAATCTCAGCTGATGGGTTATTCCTGTGTCCTCCAGGACCTATCCCTTGACTGCCACACCTTTAAAAAAATAGGAATGATAATGATAATGGAACTATGGATTCACAAAACTAAACCACAGCAGGATTTGTGTGAGTTTGGGTTATTCCTCTTTGTTTTTTTATATATTTGGTGGAGAGAAGCCACTTGGGTTATAGCATTTTTATTAATTAAAAAACAAACAACCCATACCACTAAAGAGTAATAAAGAAGTATTTATAGTAATAACCATATCATGATCCTTCCTTGTTGTCAACCCTTTCCTTCTACACCCTTTCTTTGTCATCCCTTTACTTAGGCACTGACCTGTACTGCACTACTCTCATCTATGGCATGCTGGGCAGGGGCTGCAAAGGGTCCTCCCAAACAGAGCTCAGCACAGAACCAACTCTTAGACTGTAAACTCTTTGAGTAGGAAACTGTCACTGTCAACAAGTGACACGTAATTATGACACTAAATAATAGTATAGATGAATCACTTCACCACTCTGTAGATACAGACTAACACGGCTACCCCCTGATACTTCACCACTCTGTGACTCAGTTTCCCCATCTGTGAAATTAGGATAATAATACTGACATTCTTTTTAAAGCACTTTGAGAGCTACAGATGAAAAGCACTATGTGACAGCTAGGTGACATTTTTATTGAGGCTTTGTCAAAATCTGTTTGGTTATTTCTGGATTCAACCTGGCAGAGAGGTACAGAAACTGATCACGAAAGGTGCTTTTAATCCCTTTACTGCTAGTTATGAGGAAACTAGGGAAACAGAGGCCTAATTTTAAATAAATCTACTGAATGGAGAGTGTCAAAAAATTCTAATTAAAATTTTTTCCACACAATTTTTATCAAAAATTTGAATTAAAAAAAAAAGATAACAATTTTCATCATCTTTTCAATTTTTTTTGACAAGCTAAAGTCCTTCTTGGTTTGTTTTTTATTTTTTATTTTTTATTCTTGACGTGTTGATAAAACAGTGAACACTTTGGGAAAAAATAGTAATTTTTTAAACTGGCTTTTTAAGCAGCTCTGCTACTGGGACACTATGATGAAAGAAATAAAAAATCTGTGCTCCCAGTCATGATGTTAGCTCAAGAATAAAAATAGGAAGAATAGTAAATATTACCCTGTACAAAATTAGTGAAGGAAACCAGATGACAACTTCGAAGATTGCTTCATCCTCCAAAATCAGATAGAAGCAACCAGAAACATCCTTTGAATAAACAAGAGATGCTGACCTGAAGCCTTCAAAAATTGCCTCCCTAAGTTATTCTACAGTGTTACATTGCACGTATAGGATGCTGAGTCTATCAGATTTCATGCAGCAAATGTTAATGAGCATGAGATTGTAAGAACCCAAAAGTGAGCCCTGAAATCTGCCCATAATGATAAGAGAACTTTGAGTAAAATTTACAAGAGCAATTAAGTGACTTAGAAACCTAAGTCCTATTTTCAAACATGGCTTAGACACTGATGGTATGTCTACACTGCAAAAAAAAAACTCCTGGGCAGTAAGTCTCAGAGCATGGGTCAACTGGCTCAGGCTTGTGGGTCTCATGCTACAGGGCTAAAAATAGTAGCGTAGGTGTTCAGGTTTCGGCTTGAGCCTAGGCTCTGAGACCTGTCGAAGAGGGGAGTAGCTCAGAGTCTGGGCTCATGCCTGAGCCCAAACATCGTCTACACTGCTATTTTAGCCATGTAGTACAAGTCCTGTGAGCTCCAGATTGTTGTTTTTTTATTTTCTGGATAGATGTACCCATAGGGGTCTAAGTCCCACTGACTTTCAGTTAGGTTCCTATCTGCCATTTGTGCCTTTGAAAATCTCACCCTTAGATATCGAAGGGCCAGCTTTTGTAAGGTATTTAGGTTTCTAAGGATTCCACTGTGTCTAGGTGCCTAACTTTTTGTTTTTATTTTGATTGATTTCAATGGGATTTAGGTGCCTTGTTGCTCTTGAAATTCCCACTCAGGGCCGGCTCTAGGATTTTTGCCGCCCCAAGCAAAATCAATTTTGGCCGCGCCCTTCCCCCCCCCCCGTTTTTTTCTTACCACACCCCCCAGCCCCGCCTCAACTCCACCCCTACCCCAAATCCCCAGCCCTGCCTCCTCCCCCCCAGGCTCTCAAGCCTAGGAGGGAGGGGGAGCAGTGGCGCACGAATCAGCTGTTTCGCGCACTGCGGCCGCTCGGGATCTCCCCCTCCCTCCCAGGCTCTCAAACCTGGGAGGGAGGGGGAGCAGCGGCGCGCAAATCAGCTGTTTCACGCGCCGCGGCCACTCGGGATCTCCCCCTCCCTCCCAGGTTTGAGAGCCTGGGAGGGAGGGGGAGCAGCGGTGCGCAAGCAGCTGCAGCAGCGGAGGTGAGCTAGGGCGGCCGGGGCACATTTTTAGGGGCAGCATTCTGGCGCCGGCCATGCCGCCCCTAAAAATGTGCCATCCCAAGCACCAGCTTGTTTTGCTGGTGCCTGGAGCCGGCCCTGATCCCACTAGCAGGGTTGGCTGGAAAACAGTAATTTCATTTAATGGAAAATGTTGAGGTGTTAAAACATGTTTTTATTCCAGTACCGAAAAGGGGAGCTTCCAAAAATGTTCATGAGAGAGACCAGAATAGCCAATCGTCAGTTTGTTAGGGAATTCACCTGGGATGTGGGAGACAATAGCGGGAAAGCCTTAAGTACCAGCCTACTCTGATCTCTCTCTCTCATTTTGGCTAAAAATTCCATCCTGGACCTAAGAAATCTTCCCCATGAAATTTCTGTGGAAGCCAGTACATGTCCATAAAACATTTCTGGTTTGAGAAAAAAGTTTTTTGGAAAATGTTTTGACCAGCTGTATCCAGTAGGTGTAGCTTTAGGTGCCTAAATATCTTTTAAAAATCTGGCCCCTAAGTCACTTAGGGCTAGATCCACAAGGGGTGTGTGTGTGTGTGGTGGTGGTGGTGGTGGGGGGCTTAGAGTTCACAGCCCAAGTGAGGTGCCCAGATTCCTTATGCATTGTATGGAGAGAGTTGAGGACCTCAGAAGGGCATTCACAGAAGTCAGCAAGCTGAATGGGAAGCCATAGGTGCTGGAACTGGGGGTACTACTGCACCCCCTGGCTTGAAGTGCTTTCCATTATATACAGGGTTTACAGTTTGGTTTGATGGCTCTCAGCACCCCCACTATACAGATTGTTCCTGCACCCTTGCAGCCACATAAACTAACCCATAGGGAATGCTGAGGAAAGGAGTGCCAAGGTATTCAGGTGCTTACCTGCACTCAGCATTTGCAACTGTGATCATCCCCTACAGCTGAAACAGGCCTAGCCTGAAAATCCCACCAGGGTTTAGGTGCTCAGCATCCGCACCAGCAGTGGAAACTTAAGTACCTCCAGGATTAGGTGGCAGCTGAGTGGGGGGTGGAGGATCTCATTGTCACCTAAATGTAGGACTTAGATGCCTAAAATAGCAGGTAGGCATCCAAGTCCCTTTCTGGAACTAGCCATTAGGCACTTTAGAAAATGTTACCACTTTATGAACATGTCTATTGTTTCTTTCTTACAGAGGCAGCCTGACATTTTTTACAAACTTTGATAGCAGCAATGTACAAAACACTTCTCCTACTGGCAAAGTTAAGTCTTGGTGTGGCAGCCCAATGCAACAAAACACAACACAACAGTTTGTGTCAGGAATAGAAGGGCACTAACTGTAAAGACATGGTCCCTCACTCACTCTGTTTTGTCCAGTATAAAAGTATTTGTAGATAACATTTTGTTTTCACCACAGAACAAAACCCAAGAATCCTATATTAAATGGTAGATATCACTAATCTGTTAGAATGGAGAAAGGTAAGGATCACCTGATCAAAACTGACAGGCTTTTTCCCCGCAGGAGTCAGACCAATAGTGTGTGGGACTCAAGATTTTTAGGTTGGATTTGGCGTTGTCTAATATCTGGTACTAGAGAGGATAAACTGATGGATTGGGCCACAGAAATCTAAATCAGGTTCACAATCCACACTCATTTGAGGCATAAGCAATCACTGTCTTGCTTGCTATTTTTCAGAAACTTTGTCAATAGTTGTGTGGATAGGAAGGGTCAGCTAGTTTAAGCAATTCAATAGGATTGACCAGTATTCCTGAATGTAAATAGATCTATTATGAAAAGGGTATATCACCTCCTCCCTTAGTGGCTGACGATTTTATGTTGTGTTTATAAAATATGCATTCACTAAATTCTCTGTGTGCAGCTACCATAATTAACAACAATGTTAAAATAACAAAGTTGACAAAAATCAACTGAGACAGGGACTTTCTCCTTGCAAAAAACCCCTCAACCAAACAAATTGCCCCGAAGATCAAAATTCTGGGCTCTGCTAAACCAATGGGGGAAGTAACAGAGGATCCTGTGGCACCTTTAAGACTAACAGAAGTATTGGGAGCATAAGCTTTCGTGGGTAAGAACCTCATTTCTTCAGATGCAAGTAATGGAAATTTCCAGAGGCAGGTATAAATCGGTATGGAGATAACGAGGTTAGTTCAATCAGGGAGGGTGAGGTGCTCTGCTAGCAGTTGAGGTGTGAACACCAAGGGAGGAGAAACTGCTTTTGTAGTTGGATAGCCATTCACAGTCTTTGTTTAATCCCGATCTGATGGTGTCAAATTTGTTTAATAGTAAGTTAATAGTAAGTAAAACTTCAGGACCAGACTCCAAAGAGAAACTGCTGAGCTCCAGTTCATTTGCAAATTTGACACCATCAGATTCAAGATACTGAACACCACTAAGCCAGCAAATCACCACATTACACATTAGCTGATGTTTTTAAGCAGTTTCCAGGGTTGCCCCACATAGAGTGCATTACAGCAGTCAAATCTGGAGATACCAAAAACACAGATCCTCTGGGATAGCTCATAAAGGTAGGCAAGTTCCTATTATCTGGCTGCCTGGGGCAGCCAAAAACCCACATCATTATTGCCCTTCGTACTATGTGGAGAACTGCATTTAAAAATCATGTATGCACTGACTGAGCAGTACATAAAGCTGAAATGGAAAGCTGTCTTGCCTCTGAGTTTCCAAGTACATGCCTTTGAACAGCAGCAAAACAATAGAAAATTTGTCCCCGTTGCCTGTCATTTTACTAAGTACACCTTGTGATTCCAATCAGCCACCCACTCCTCCTGCTCCACTTGAGAAAGAGTGAACACAGTTGGTTACATGTGGCTACACAAAAAGTGGGCCAACCGTGTTTCCCTGTCTGACAACCAAATCTGAAATTGACTTTTTCCTAAGTCACATACATTTTCCTCCCTCACTTTTGGTAACTCTCATATCAATAATACCTCTAGTACTGGATCTTTTGAGAAAAAGAACACTCCTCTCACAGGTAGATCAGCTTTCTGCCTAGAGAATCCATCTAGATTTTGTTGTCATAGACATAACAATATTCAGAAATACTAAGTTCCTTTCAGTTCAATGTGTCAACAACAGCATTTATTTGCAAATGGTTTGATCTTGATTTCCACTTGTCCCTTAGTCATAATATCACAGGTGTGTTTTCTGATGAAAATGCATGCTTACAAGGTAGTATCTGTATAAACTAGATCGGGGTCAGCAACCTTTCAGAAGTGGTGTGCCGAGTCTTCATTTATTCACTCTAATTTAAGGTTTCGTGGGCCAGTAATACATTTTAGCATTTTTAGAAGGTCTCTTTCTATAAGTCTATAATATATAAAGAAACTATTGTTGTATGTAAAGTAAATAAGGTTTTTAAAATGTTTAAGATGCTTCATTTAAATTTAAATTAAAACGCAGAGCCTCCTGGACTGGTGGCCGGGACCCAGGCAATGTGAGTGCCATTGAAAATCAGCTCGTGTGCTGCCTTCGGCACATGTGCCATAGGTTGCCTACCCCTGAACTAGATAAAAGCCCTTCTAACCCCTTCCCTGTAGTGCTTTTATTATGTACCTTAATTTTATGGCCATCTGCCCTGAATAGATGTGTGAAGTGATAAGTTGCTTCACTTCCCATTGGTGGTGAACAAAATTCAGGATGATGCTTAGAGAGAGCTCTCTGCCATGTCATCCCCTGCCTACCAAAACTGGGGTAAAGTCATGCAAGTGGACCCAAAGTAGAATGGCCCCAAGATCCTCATGGAAACCCTGGTTGTGCTAGCCCAGGTCCTTATGATTTACACTAGACTGTTTACCTGACAAACCTTCAAAGAAATGAAGACTGCACTCATGTTTATTTGGAATGAATCTGTGATCGGAGTCTGCATTGGAAACAAAGCACTGTCCCTCCCTTTTCACCTCCAAGCACACCAGTTGAAGGAGCTGTAGAATTCAGATGGCTACTCTGCTGCATTGTGCAGTGATGTATCTGATTAGCTGGTATGGAATGACACACATACTCCTTTACCTGAGCTCCAACTATGAGCACTAAGATTTTGCTATGGGCATATGAGGCTGCATGTAGTGAGGCCAATGGACCATGCTCAGTTTTGACACTGGACTGACACTATGTGGATTTGAAAAAAATACTAGAGAGAAAAGGAAATAACTTTGTATCCCTTTTGTACAGTGTGGATACATTGTTCACCTCCTTTCCATTAATTTATAGACTAATTCAATAAAATAGTATCTAAATTATAATGGTTCATGACTACAACCTTTTAAAAAGACAGTGCTGTTTGTATAAAATTGCAAGATTTTCACAATGGCATGTTTGATCTCTAACAGTTGGATTTGGGAGGAAAGGCTTTGACTAAGACAAAGTACTGAGAAATAGTAACTTGGCTGCTAATACCAATTTTTTGGAGTGGGAGAAAAATATAAGAGATACAAATTGATCAAACATTTAAAATACCAGGGGGCATTTAAAAAATCAGATGAGCAGTTGCAATCAAAGTTTGCGAAATTCAGAAAATACCTTCCTCAATTTCAGTTATCAGAGTATAGATTTTCAAATGTGCTTAGTGATTTTTGGGTTACCAATTTGACTTGGTATAAGAGGGATCTACATTTTCAAAAAGTATTCAGCATCCAATTTCTGAAAATCAGGGCCTCTGGGCTACCAAAACCAGAGAGACCCCAAATCACTAGTCACTTTTGAAAAGCTAAGCCCAGTTATCTACATTGTGCATATAGCATGAAAACTGAGAGATGTAAACTACTGAGCATCTCCACTATATCCACTAGGTATTCAGGGCCATTTACAATCCCAATTGTATCATTTTAGTCCTCTCCCCCCACAAACTAACATTAATTATCCCTCTCTCTACAGATTTAAGATTGCTTCTCCATGTGTACCACAAAAAGGACAAGCACAGTGGGGTTTTAATCAATCTCAGTTCACCCTCTCGCCTACGTTTGCTTCTCTATAGCATGTGTCTGTTTTTTATATTAAATGCTTCTCTACTTCACTGGTAGGAGGAAAAGGAACATGAAGGGCGAATTGATCAGTTTGTTCAATTCAGCACATCAGCAGCTGCAGGTATACACTGTGACCCCAGTCCAGCAAAGCACAGGAGTTGATGCTTAACAATAAGCACATGAGTAGTCACATTAACTTCACTGGGACTATTCCCAGATGTAAAGTTAAGCACGTGCTCGAGTGCTTTTGCTGGATTAGGCCCTGTTAGCAGCAGACAATTTTGGAGATATCAGGCAGTCCCAGAATTATTCAAACAGTGTTGAACATATGATCTTTTACCTACCTGTCGCCACTCTCCTTAGTTTTTAATCATTCAGAGAGCAGGTAATGCCACCCACTTCTGATGTCAAAGTACTCTTGAAAAAGAAGAAGAGATGTGGAAAAGGAAGTCACTAGTTGGGGGCTCCTCCTTGTGTGGTTGGGAATGGATGTCCCATTTAGTTTTTCTTTGGGAAATACTTATTACATCCTGGCATTAGAGGAGGAAGGAGAAAATAAAAATACTAACAAAATCCTTAAAAAGTGCATAGGATTGTATTTGATTGAGCTCTTTGGGACATCTGAGGTTTCAATGCTGGGAGTGGGCTGTGTGTGTGTGTGTGCCCGTCTCTAGGAGACTGGCAACAGTGCTAGTTGCTGACAAAAGATACTAAAATTTAGATTTTTTTTATTATTATATAAAAGGCCTTGCTGAAGTTGGGCATATTTCTGGAGCCATTCGGTCAAGGATGAATTGCTAGGAGCTCTTTGTTCAACTCATTGTGATGCACATATAACAAAAGTTCTAATCACAGCAAGCTAGCCACAAAAATGTAATTATGACTACAGTACATACAGAGAATACACAATAGGCTGACAAAGGGCACATGATTTACTGTATTTCCTTGAGTTATTGATAACCCTTAACTCATCAATAATTAGTGGGGGAAATGATGTATTCAAAAAATGGCTGTAGGTTCTGTTTATGAAACAGCGTTTGATGACGAATGTGTTGCAAGAAGGCATGGTTGGGCACTCAGAGCCATGAAGAGTTCTGTGAAGGTCTTTGCGGTCACTTGAAGTGAGTAGTACCATTCTGTACTTATTCTGAAACGAATCTCTTCTGACGTTTCTTCTCTGGAGTTGGTGACAATTTTCATCTACCAGAAAGTTGCAGGTGGGACTCTATCACATTTCCTCATGTTGCAGAAGCTAGTCAGGAAAAGAGATGTCTTTTTCTGTATGAGTGTGTTTGGCCAAGGGAGGTTCTATTATTCTGACTTGAGGGGCTTCTTTCTTCATTGGCCAACACCTACAATGTGATTAGTAGAGCTGGTGGAACATTTTCTCATGGAACGGTTATGCTCTGGAAAATATTAATTCAATGAAATTGAAACATATCATGGGACTGTATCTATTTTGTCAAAATTTTAGATGAAAAATTATTGAAATGCTTTGTTTTGAGCAAGTCTAAGTGCTTCATTTTGACCATGTTGTTTCATCTTTTATATCATTCACCACTCGGAAAAAGCAACAGGAATGGAGCAATTTTAAAAGAGAGAGGAAGACAAAGACTGAGAAGGATGGAAATGCCCTCAAAGGGCATATTCTCTTTGAAAATGAAAATCTGGCAGAACACCAGGCACGTTCCTTGCCTGATGTTCGTAACTGTCATAGCAGCCCACCCAAACACTAGCTCTAACCATGATTAGACTAGTGATACGGTCAAGTCCTAATAAAAATAACAATATTCATTTATATAGCATTCTCCATCTGCAGATCATGATATGTTTTAGAAACATGAATTAATTAAGCCTCAAGAACTTAAGCCCCTGTGATATAGGGGATTATTACTACCCATATTTGACAGATGAGGAAACCAACTCAAATTAAGGTAGCTAAGGGTCTGATTTTTCAAAGTGCTGAACAACAATTTTCCTTGACTTGGAGGTGCTGAGAATTTTGTCCTAATGACTTGCCCATGGTCACACAATGAGAGTCTGGGAATAGAACTCTGAACTCATGACTGCTGATATTCACTATGGAAAAATCTTTCTTCAAAAAACTCCTGAGAATGAAAGTCAGGTGCAGTTGGTGACATTCTAACAGCTTGATGAAGGGGAATCTCACCTCTTTGCAGCAAAGAACAGTGCAAGTGTTAGCAAACAAAGAAAAACTAAGTGAACTACATTTCTTCCAACCTCCCTAAAGTTTTAATCTATGTTTGGTTTGAGTCTTGAGAAATGATGAGGCCCATCTTATTTTATCCCAGCCAATTCACATATAATTAAAAATAAATGAAAAGAACAAAATCAAGAACCCAACAATTAAAATGATTATAAATCACTAAAGGATTGTAATGATTTTCTCCTTTAGTGGCTTGCAGCCTAGAAACAGGAAATTCAGTAAGTGCTGTACTGTTAGCTAATGGAGATTCTCCTTTAGCTCAAGTGGGAGCGCTGTTGCTTTGGGATAGGAAGGTTGTGATGTCTTGCCTAAAGGGATATAAGTGTTGCAGTTCAGGTCCCAGATGAGAAAAATTCTTCACATTGGTGTCCAATTAGTGATCTGATTCCCGGTGTTAAGTCTAATGCAATTTAGACTGCACCTGCTGAATAGTATGCATGCCAAATATAAGCTGAACTGCTACAGCTCTTTATCTTTGTTCACAGATAGTTGAATGTTTTGTTACAGGGTAGGGAGTAGAGCTGGGTGTTAATGACTGGTTGCGAACATTTGTGCGAATAAAACCTGCAGATTTCCATCAACGCTTTCATTTTCTTTTCATGACAATTCATGAGAGCTAAATGTTCGCATGAATGTTAATGGAAGGAGAAACTATTGAGAATACATAATTATTAAAACTGCTATTTTAAATGCTGACACGATATAAGTTGGTGCTGTAAAGGATACAAAACTAGGTAATCCCTACCTCCAAAGAGTTTAGGGTTTAAAATACAGTTAAGACAGGACCCCCACAGAAACCAAGAGGTCAACATAATCATCTTATTTTTATATCTTTAACTCACTTCTTGTGGAAAGAAATGAGAAGTTGGGGAAGGATCTGAATGAGGATAGGGAACTTGCTTTTCAAACTTATATTCTTTATAATGAGTCACTATGTTTCACTGAGGGTACGTACAATTGAATTATTTTTATTTATTTATTTCAATTTTAAAGAATTTAAAAGATGCCTATTTAAGACCCTAAGCTCCCTAATACATCATTTATAATGCAGCAAAATCCCAATGGCATTAAATCAATAATTTCAACAGAAACTCAGCAAGCCTGCAAACTACCTACCTACCTTCCCACTCTTTCATCACTGTAGGAAGTATGCCCTCAGCCTGCTCCAAAACCCCTCTCAAACAGGTGTCTCTTGTAGTGTTCCCAGAAAGTAATCAAATCTGAATTATCTTGGATATAGGGGCAGGGAGTTTCGGGGGAGGAATAGAAGTTGCAGAGTCCCAGAGCTTTTACAAAGAATACCATGCCAGCATTCCCCTTCTTTCACAGTTAGGGAGATCCACCTTGGGCATCATGCTGAATGCAGTGGTGGCAGTATGGCACGGGGAGAGAGGTGATCCCTCAGGTAGGCTGGTCCCAGGCCATATAGGACTTCATAGGTCATAACCAACACTGTAAGCTCCACTCAGAGATCATTGGGAAGCCAGTGCAGATCCCAGAGTACTGGCATTATACACTCCCAGTGAAATGCCATGTTTCATAATGTAGCCACTGCACTTTGCACTAGCTCCAAGGACTTTAAGATGTAGCCCCTTGTAGACCACATTGCAAGAGTCTAATCTTGAGGTGACCAACTGTCTGGAAAATAATGGCAAGGAAAAGGAAAGGCCATAAGCTCCTAACCAGGCATAGATGGTAAAAAAAACCAACCCTGACTGGGTTAAGGCTATAATATGACCGTCAAACAGAAGCTGCAGATCTGGAATCATCCCTAAGTTGTGAACCTCAATAACTGATGGTGGATGTGCTCCCTCAATCAAAGGGACTGATATTACCACTGCCATTCCTACAGCTGATTCCTCCAAACCTGCTTTGTCACTTCTGTCTTGTCTGGGTTGAGTTTCAGCCAGCTCACTCTCACCCATGCTGCAGTCTCAGACAGACACTGTCTGAGGTGCTGAACTGCATGGAAGGAGACAAGAAAGAGAATTAGAAATCTCATTTACTATTCAGATTATGGGATATAGCACTGTGTCTGAATTGCTCATAAAACACACTTTATTTCAAAATGATCCCATGAGGGGGAAGGTCCTAGAGCCCAGGCTCCAGCCCAAGCCCGAACATCTACACTGCAATGTTATAGCCCCACCACCTGAGCCCTAGTCAGTTGACACAGGCTGGCCACAGGTGTTTCACTGAAGTATGGACATATCCTCACAGTGCAATTCTGAACCCCCTGAAACCAATGGGTGTTTTGCCATTGTCTTCAGTGGAACCAGGATGTCACCCTTGGTGATTGAGTGGTAGGTAGAAATGAAAAAGTTTCTCTGTTCAAATCTTGTAAAAAGAATAAAGTCTATGAAAGCCATTTATGGGGGCTTTTGTCTTTTACAATAAAATCCAATGGCTGGAATTGAAGTCAGCAAAGTTCTAACTGGAATAAGATGCATATTTTGAACAGTGAGTGTAACACTGCTCTACAGCCAAAATGCTTCTGAAATAAATGTAGTCAAACTTTACTAATTCTGGGTCACTGAGAACAAAAATGATGCTTAAAATTGTTGATTGGCTCTAGTTTTCAAGATATGCTTTTGGGTCAGTATATACGACCCTTGACTTGGGAATGGCGGAGGATAAGTGAGTTATAAAGGGAAGGGATCTCAATTTAAACCAGAAATGACTAAAATACATCTTTGACTGGATATCTGAATAAATCTATGCCTGGGTTTGGACAGTACTTGCTTTTTAGGCAAAAAAATGAATGGTGCAATCTGAAGCTGGTATTGCGTCATACATGATATGAATTGCATCATGTTATTCCTAGAAGTCATGGATGATGCAATCATAACGAAGCTTACATCACTCTGCTGAACAAATTGCCCTATATCAGCTCTAGAAATCATAGAGTGTCGTGCTCTCTTATTTGTCAGTGTTTGATTTTGCAAAGGGACACATTTCTGTTTAGCCAAAGTGAGCAGAGATGTGGTGAAGTGACTTTTGCATCACAAAAGCACAATATAACCACTATGGTTAAGAAAGCCTATCACCTTTATTTTGGCTGCAAAATTGGAGATCAGGACAAGAGGTGGGGCCCACACATACGCTCCAACACTTGGGCAACAAATCTTCACCAGTGGTTGAACAGGAAAAGGAAATCTATGCCTTTTGCAGTGCCAATGATTTGGAGAGAGCCAACAGATCATATCAGCAATTGGTACTTCTGCATGGTGCCTCCAGTTGGGAAAGGTGTGTCAAATAAGAAAAAGTGGACTATGCATTATCCAAACATTCCATCCGCTATACGCCCAGTACCCCACGGAGAAGGACTGCCGGTTCCTGATGCACCAGAATCATTCTCACTTGAGTCAGACGAGGAAGAGGAAGAGGATGAAACTTCTGGTCTTGAACCATCAATGTCACAGGACCCACATTTTCTCCCATCCTCCTCCTCTGAACCACACCTCATAACACAAGGTGAACTGAATGACCTTGTCAGGGATTTGGAACTACCCAAGAGTAAGGCAGAGCTGTTGGGCTCCAGACTACAGCACTGGAATCTCCTGGCAGGTGATGTTACGGTTTCCATGTTCCGTGACCATCAAAAAGATCTTGTCCCATTCTTCGTCATGGAAGGTGATCTTGTAGCCTGCAACAACATTGATGGTGTGATGGCAGCCCTCAACATCGTTCACGATCCAGATGAGTGGAGACTGTTCATTGATTCATCCAAGACGAGTCTTAAAGCTGTTTTACTGCATAATGGCAATATTTTGCCATCAATTCCAGTTGGTCATGCAGTCCATATGATGGAAACCTATGACAACATGAAAGAACTTTTGAGGTGCATAAACTATGACCAACATCAGTGGTAGCTTTGTGGCGATTTGAAGGTTGTTGCTCTCTTGCTTGGTCTGCAGACTGGATACACAAAGTACTGCTGTTTTCTCTGCAAATGGGATAGTCGTGCAAGAAATTCCCACTACATCAAGAAAGATTGGCCACTCCGACAGTCATTGGCACCTGGGAGGAAAAGTGTTCGGCATCCACCACTTGTTGAATCAAGGAAGATTTTGTTACCACCCTTACACATCAAGCTGGGTCTGATGAAGAACTTTGTCAAGGCCATTGACAAAACACAAGCAGCTTTCAAGTACCTCCGTGGAAAATTTCCAAGGTTAAGTGAAGCTAAGATAAAGGAAGGTGTCTTTGTTGGTCCTCAGATTCGTGAACTTCTTCGAGATGATGCATTTGACCATGCAAGGAAAAGATGGCATGGAAAGCCTTCCAGTTAGCGGCAATACATTTTCTCGGAAACAACAAGGCAGACAACTACAGGTTGTTGGTGGAAAACCTCCTCAAGGCATACAAAAGCCTTGGTTGCAACATGTCACTAAAGATACATTTTTTGCACTCTCATCTAGATTTTTTCCCACCGAACTGCGGAGCAGTGAGCGACGAGCACGGCGAGCGATTTCACCAGGACATTGCAACAATGGAGAAACGCTATCAGGGCAAATGGAGCCCATCAATGCTTGCAGACTATTGCTGGACAGTGACAAGAGATGCTCCATTTAATGAATACAAGAGACAAGCCAAGAAGTGCTGAGTAGACACTGAATAGGACTAAACTATGTACATAATAGTTTTTTGCCTTTTGTTTCATAATACATTTTATTGATATAACCCTTTTGCTGATTTTTAAAGTGTTATATAAACAGGACAGGTGAAATATTATCATGTAAAGCAACCATAAACACATGAAAAGACCTAGGTTTACAATTTATGATTAAAACTCTACTCTCTACACAATATACGTAGACATAAAATGTAAAAACTTAAATATCTTAAACAGTAGCCAATCCATTGTTTTAATTGTCATATTTGAATTCAGCACATCAAAATACATAATAAATAGCACATTTTATCTCTGAAGCAGGCGACTTCTCAAAAATTGTAGACCAGTGTAATTAATGATTGGAACATATTACCAAGGACTGTGATAAATTCTCCAACAGCGGGTTGTTTCTGGAAGACATGTTCAACCACAGTTATTAGTCTAGATGCAGGAAGTATTGGGTGAAATCTTATGGCCTGTGTTATGCAGGAGCTCAGACTAGATAATCATACTGGTCCCTTCTACTCAAAATATATGAACATATGAATAGTCTTATGAATCTGTGATTCTAAGACTACATTTTTCTCTGATCCAATTGTACTCCCAGACATACATACTAATTTAAGAAAGATCTAGCATTCAGGATAAGCAGAGAGACAGCAAGGGCCGGTCACTATACCCTCCAAACACTTAATGTATAATGCTATTTGGCAATATTGAATTGAAAACTTTGTCATCTCTTTCTATGCCTCCATATGGCATGCCAACGAAATATGCAATTCCTCCTCTATCATACTGTTAGGACCAATAGTTGTTCTTGTTTTCTCACGCATCTTTGTGTAAAACAAAAACGAGTATGTTAATTAGTTGCACAAACTACCACACATTAGCTTTGAGGAGAAGCATTGGCTTTCTTTTAATTTCTGGACATCTTTTGATAAGCTACCCAGTACTGACTCAGCGGTGCTGGACCTTCACTTGGGGCCCAGAACTCTGCAGCTGCTCTAGTTCTGCATTTGCCTAGAGCAATGTGCCAGCTGTCTCTGCCTGTATTACACCACAGTAATGTGAACAACTGGAAGCAATAACGTGTCTCCCCATTTGCCTAACAATACCAACATGAACAATAATTCAGAAGACTGAAGATTTGTGCTGTAATTTAATAAACCCCATGCACATTTCTACAATTGAGTATCACATCTGTGCAATGGATCCTAGAAGTGTAATATTCTTTTATAAGGGACCATTAACCAATCTTAAGTTTATAGGTTTCCTTAAATCTTTTTCATCAGCTGTTAAACTACAGTAAAGAGAAAATTGCCTTTTATGAGACAAGGGATAGTAAAATACAAAGACTGTGATTAAACGTCAATCAATTAAGGATTATAATATAATAAAAATGCTGACTGATGATTAAAATGAGTACTTTCTCGGAGAAATTTATAAGCAATATTAAGAATTGTTTTAAAAAGTCAATAGAATAAACTCCACTTACATCTTATTATATATCAGGGACACTGTCTTAGATTGCACTATTTAGAGAAAAAAATGTTATTCTGACAAAAATACCTGTTGTTGATTTCTGTACTAAATAGAATACATCTCTGTCTGTCCTTTATTTTATTATACCCCTGACTCCTAGACCTTAAACCCACTTCTGAATAAAGTAAGTAATGGGATGTATTTTAGTTTCAGCTGATGTTCAGCTGCATGAATTTGCTGAATAACATTTCATGAACACAGATAACAGATCATATAGTTAACCATACAAAGAAACATGAAACAAAAAATTAATTGACATAAGAGAAATAAGAAGATATCTACACTATAGGGAAAACTGTAAGCCTTGTATTCACCTCTTTACTGCACTCACTTGTACTATCCATTATGGAAAATTCCTTTGGAATTTAATATGGATTACACCAACTAGACTCTATAGAAATTTAATAGGTATCTATAGAAAGCACAATAATAGAAAATGCTAAGCTTTTTATAGGTTATTTTAACCATCTAGCAAAATTCTACCATGGGGATATAGTTTTCTATTAAATTATATGGCGTGGTACAAGGGACCAATACTTTTTTTTTTCATTTTTCTATTTATAGGATATTTTCATAAGGGAAACTCCATATAATATACATTTACACTAGTTTTCACTTCCTCTGCTGCTGCTCCCATGCTGCTGAGTGCCTCTGGGGAAAATCATAAGACCAGGCAGACTGTTTTCCACAACCGATTTGTTCTTTTTGCCTTCAGTTTTGCCATCTTTCTGACCAACCATTACCTACTTCTCCATCTTCATTGAACCTAGCAACCCAGATTTTCCAATAAAATCATCTCTGACTTCTAAAACATTCCATTACTTCTCTCTCTGTTCAGGATATCGCCAACTTTTAAAGAGAAGATCAATGAACTCCAATATTATCTCCTTCTCTCACCTTGTTCCCACCCCCCGTTACTCTCTTTCTTCTCCCCATCACTGACATGGAGGTTTCTTGCATGCTTTCCTCATCTAACCACTGCATCTATCCCAAAGATGTCCTTGGTGCCTCATGACCTCATTTGCTCTCTTTCTCCCTCCCCTCCTCTTTCTCTTTAAACTCTTATTTTCATTGAGTTCCCCTCACAAGACCAGCACTCTATGATCTCCACATCTTTAAAAAAAGTACCTTTGACTCCCATGTCTCTCACCAATTATTCCCATATCCCTCTTTTCCCATTCATCTCTAAATATTGGAATGTACTATCTACAATCTGTTGTCTCACGCTCCTCTCCTCCACTCCATCCTTGAGCCTCTCAAATCTGATTTCTGCCCTCCAGAAAAGCTGCTTTCACCAAGGTCTCCACTGGCTTCTTGGCTGACTCGCAGGGCCTCTACTCTATTGTCATCCTCTTTCATCTCTTGATGTCTATGACTGTGTTAATCATGCCTTTCTTGAAATCTTGTCCTCCTTTGGCCTTCATTGCTGCATCCTCTCCTGGCTCTCCTCTTAACTATCTGGTCATTCCTCCCCACCCCATTTCCTGTGGGTATTCCACAGGGCATTTTCTCTGGCCTGCTCCTCTTTTTCCTCTACACCCTTTCTCTAGGTGACCTCATCTGTTCACATGGCTTCAGCTACCGTCTCTATGTTGACAACTGATCAATTAACCTTTCTTGGCTTGTCTCCCTCCCTCAAATCCGACATGTCATCTTTTCTCTCTGCATCTCCCCCTGGATATCTTGCCATCAATTAACTTCAAGACAGCAAAAATGAACCTGCTGTCTTCCTTTGCAAGTCTTCTCCTCTCCCTCATTTTCCTCCATCACTGTGGACCACACCACCATCTTCCCTGTGAATCTTTGACTCCACCCTCTCTCTCCAGACCCACCTACTCTAATAAATAATAATAACTTCAATGGTCAAACTTCATCCAGTTGGCTGAGTCAGGGACGTGTGACCAAAAATAGTTTTCTACTATTCTCCAGTTGGTGACACTATTGACCACCTGATAATTGGTAAATACTTTTAAAAGCACTGAAACTCAAGTTGTAATATACTGACTTACATGTATGCATATATTGTATTCTATTCTATGGAAGTGTATCAGCTCAAATGAATGCAATGACATTGCCCTCTAATGGCCACTCTACAAATAGGATATTAGTCTTAACACTAAGTGTTAATGGAAATTTTCTTTAGTACAAGAGTAAAAGCCTATTTTTGGAGCAGGGGGCCATAAATTTGACTAGGTGAACCTCAGTTTGATCCAGAATTGCAATTCCTAGGGTCTGGAGCGTTCTATTCCATGAGTGTGGCTTAGCCATGAAATGACAGTGATGTGGTGGTGCCTGTCTATATATGTGACCGTGTCCTGTTACAAAGGTTTAGTTTATTGTGAAAACTATTTTTCCTTGTGATGACTAGTTCAACTGATGCACTCTTTATCTCACAACTGTAGAGGAATCATTTTTTCCTAGAAAAATTAAGTCTGCTCCATATACAGTTTTCAGAGTCTATATTATTGATTTCAATGGGAGTTCTGCAAACAGAGGTCTCGCAGGATCAGGCTTGTATATGTATAATTTATAAAGATTCCCACATTTGATCAAACTTTTGTATATGCCCAGTTACAAAGACAGTACACAATGTCAAAAATGCAATTTTATTGTAATAAGACTATATCACTACCTATCAACCCACTTTCTGTGGCAGGGTAAAAGCTGCTCTGACTCTGCCATGAATAAAAGCTTCTCTAAATGACCTCAATATTTATCACATTTTTAGTATCCCCTGACAGTGATAAGCTGTGAGAATTAACTTCATCTGATGCTACTTCTTGGAAGTCCTGCCAGAATTCCCCGAGGAGATTTCTTCAGTTCATTGAGGAATAATAGTAATAATAATGGTGTAATAAAGTAAAGGCAGAGAACTCCAGTCATCAATTTATGTGTTATGTGCATGTTTCTTAGTAGAAGAGAATTGACTGAATGGCATTCTGAAAACCCAAGAGCACATTCCTGTATTCCAAAACTACACATGACTTCAGTGGGAATTTGGGATGTGGATGGAAGGGAATCCTTAAATTCAAAGCTGTGCATTGTAATTTTCTCCCAAACACATACTGTAAGACACAGACTCATTCCCTACACTCTCCACCGCTAGTCCCCATTGTTGAAGCCCTAGCATTTGTTTGACATTGCCTGAGAAGGTCCCATTTGTCTAAAGTAAGCTGCAGAGGGAAGCATGTGTCAGTTGTGTAGTATTAGGTCATATTCTTGATGGGTGAGAATGCATGTATGTATGGGGTGGAAGGTGTTAAAAAACACTTAATTTCATAGAGAAGAAAACTGAATTAGTTTCCCGTCTGTTTCAATGTTGTTATTCTTAAATATTCAAGTTATAATGAAGGTTTTATGTAGAAAATAAATAAGAGCCCCTTTGTGAGATACACTATTGGCTTAACAGGTGAATCATGCTTTTAAAATTTGGGCTATTTCCCAATGAAACTAATAAAAGTTTTGTCATCAAGTCACATACAAGCTATACTAAACTTGCATTGTTTCCTATATCTAACAGATATATTATGTCCAAGTAATTCATTAATAATTTTATTCACTTTAAAATTAATATTTAGGACTGAGATTAAAACTGGACTAAGGTTAAAATATGTTGGCAATTGCTCTCAGTCCAAAAAAGCCCTTAGAAAGTGGATTACACAAATGATCATTCTCTATATCCTTACTCTGTGGTCATTTTTGCTGATGCAAGCCATGCTTTATCCAGCTATCACAGACGTTTTCCTCTAAAGATTGATGACTGAACATGCTGCACCAGTAGTTATCCATCACAGATGCCTATGGATGACCAAGGCCTCCTTACTGATCCAATTCTTATAGCAATTAAGTTTGGATCTTTGCCAGCTACGGAGCCCTGTTATGCCACCCACAGAGAATCAAGGAATTTGATCTTTTTTCTTGCTTATTCTAGAACATTGTACTCCTTCCAGCCCACGTAGGCTGACACCCGGAACTGAATAAAAAGACTGAGATGCAGAAAGCAAATGAGAGACTATAGAGTTAGTACTTTAGAGTGCTGCACTGTTTTAATTAGAGCCACGTGGTACTATTACGACTAGAGATCCAGAGGCTGCAGAGTCACCCCTGGAAAACTGCCTTCACAGAAACATACTATGAACAAATATAAGTGTCTTTTCCTGGAACATTTCTTCTATAAAATCCCAACCACCACACACCCACAAATGACACTATCAGGACACATGCAGAATCGGAGTTCAAATATTCTTTGCTGTCAGACCAGATTGTGAGTATTTGGAAATGGTACAGTTTAACAAGACACAGAAATTAAAGATACCTTGCTCTGGGTATTTGAGCTTTCTGTCCATTATAACATTCTTACTTGCAATGACATGTTATAGAATATTTCCTCACAACCTAGCATAAAGAACAGCAAACTAAATTTTAATCTATGATCCAAATTCAGAAGAGATATGTACGGTAGTTTAAAATTACTCTCTCTCTCTCTTACATTAACTTTGACTCCTTTAGACCTACTTACACCAATTTACCAATATTTATATGAGTGACAAGAGAGCCTAAACTGGTGTACTGTAACGTACATACCAAGGAGTAGGAAGAAAGTGTAAATAGGTATAAGCTAAATGGGTGTAGCTAATAAAACCTTGATATTATTACACCCGGCTAGTAGTTGCTTTTCTTGCTACGTGCCTCTCTCCTAGCCTTTTTAGGGTGAGTTACACTCATTTAAGACCCCCTAATGTTCACTTTGACTCATTGCACCAAAAGCAGAGGTGATGTGTAAAGGTGA
The DNA here is from genome assembly GCF_013100865.1 of Trachemys scripta elegans. Classification (NCBI taxonomy): domain Eukaryota; kingdom Metazoa; phylum Chordata; order Testudines; family Emydidae; genus Trachemys; species Trachemys scripta. The sequence goes on from NC_048298.1 coordinate 265,809,567, forward strand.
GGCTGTAAATGCTTGTCTAGTGCATATGTGGGGCTGTCAGGAGGGATTGTGTGGAAGCATTTGCTGCAGTGTTTTCAATATGCTGACGACACTCAGCTCAATGGGCCCGATTCTCATTTACATAAAGGATCCACTCTTCACACCACTTTGGCAGTAAAAGGGGGTCTTAGTGTAAATGAGAATTCAACTGTATGTCTCTGTTGCACCTGACCCAGCCAGTGCTGTTGAATGTCTGGCCCCGTCTATGAGACAGATTGGGGCACAGCTGAGAGCCAGCTGGCTGAAACTCAATCCAGATAAGATTGAGGTGATGCTGGTAGGCTGAAGGAAGCAGCTGGAAGGTACAACAGGGAGGATTTCTCTAATTTTAATTTAGCCTGTGTGCATGGCATTGTGACTCATCTTTGCAAGCTGTGGGTAGCTGTTAGACAGATATGTAAAAGCAATGTCCAGAAATACTTTTTACCATCTACTTGGACAGGGGATTGCAACCATTTGTTTACAATGCAGACCTTGCTACCACCATCCATGCCTTTGTCACCTCAAGACTAGATTACTACAATGTATTCTACATGGTTCACAAGTTAAAAGCGTGTCATTTTGTCTTCCAGCCTTCCCCTTTTCCTCAAGTTTCCTCTTCACCTCTTCTCTCCCTCTCCTCTAAGGATCCCTCTATTATTTTTCTCCTCCATACCATTTAACATAACAGGTATAGGAATCTAAACAAAACAATAAAAAGGTTTTCATTGACAACATCTTAGGTACTGGAAGTAGAATCATGGGTGTGACATCAGAAATGACCAGACAGACAGAATGAGGTTTTGGTAATCACTATCCCCAACCAGATTATAATAAATTAATATTCTGATATCTGAATAGTTCCTCATATCTCAGAAAGTTCTTCAGTTCTTGCTTTTCCTTTCAGGGAAGAAAGATCCTAAATACATTTGTTATTGGAACATCACTACAGCTAAAGTGAATATTTAAGCTGTTGTTTTCTCTTTTTTTCCTATGCATAGCAGTGGGGGCAAGAAACTTAACTGCATTCAAGACTAAGCTTGATAAATTTGTGGAGGGGATGGTATGATATGACAGTCTACATGCCGTTGTAGGCGATCAGTGACTACCAGTAGCAAAAATCCCCAATGGCTAGAGACGGGGCACTCAATGGGAAGGGCTCTGAGTTACTACAGAGAATTCTTTCCCAGGTATCTGCCTGGTGGGTCTTTCCCATATGCTCAGATAGCTATATTTGGGGTTGAGAAGGAATTTTCCCCCGTTTCAGATTGGCAGAGACCCTGGGGTTTGGTCCTTTTTGCCTTCCTCTTCAGCATGGGGCACAGGTCAGTTGCAGGTTTAAACTGGTGTAAATGGTGAATTCTCTGTAACTTGAAGCCTTTAAACCATGATTTGAGGACTTCAGTAACTCAGAGTTTAGGGTCTATTACAGGAGTGGGTGGGTGACGTTCTGTGGCCTGCAATGTGCACGAGGTCAGACTAGAACAGGGATCGGCAACATTTGGCATGTGGCCCGCCAGTGTAAGCACCGTGTCAGGCCAGGCCGGTTTGTTTACCCGTAGCGTCCTCAGGTTCAGCCAATCGCGGCTCCCACAGGCCGCGATTCGCCGCTCCGGGCCAACAGGGGCTGTGGGAAGCTGCGGCCAGCACATCCCTCGTCCCACGCTGCTTCCCGCAGCCCCCATTGGCCTGGGACGGTGAACCATGGCCAGTGGGAGCTGCAATCGGCGGAACCTGCGAACGCAGCAGGTAAATAAACCGGCCCGGCCCGCCAGGGGGCTTACCCTGGCAGGCCGCATGCCAAACATTGCCGATCCCTGGACTAGAATACTAGGTGATCACTGTGGTGCTGTCTCACCTTAAAGTCTATGAGTCTATGAGCATATATTCTCATAATGGGAACATTTATTAAATATACATATGATCCCTGGTTGCATATGAAAATCAAATAAAAAGAATACCCTACCACTTTGCTATTGATTGATAATAAAGGTGGTATAATACAACACTCTTGCTTTCCCTTAAAAATAATAATAATAGTAAGTATGGAGAAGTCATTTAACTTTACAAACAAAAGTCCACATTGCATCTAGTCTGGTTTATTAGTTTATGAATTACAGATGAGATTCTTCTTGTTTACACTTTGCTGAGATGTATTAACACAGTGAAAATTAACAATCTTTTGACTTGTGTTTCACAGAAAATTATGCATTTCACCATTTCTCTTCCTGTGCTAATTCCCAACTTTGAGGAAAAACCCTCTGACACTCTTTCAGATTAAATCAAGCTATAATGAAATACTTTCTTGGTGACTCAACCAAATCTAAAAGAAAAGCACAATGAAGAAAATGCCAGGCACATCATCTTAAAAACAAACAAACAAACAAACAAACAAAAAACAAAACAAAAAACTTTGAAATCTTGCAGTAGATCCTTGGTGTCTCCAAATAACTGTATATAACAATTGGCTTCACTAGAATTAGACCCTTAAATAAAACATCATAAGTGTTTAAAACTGAAAGGTGAAGAGAGAGAGGGAAAAACAAACCTATTAAGAATCAATAACAAATGTTCTAACAGATTGATCATTGTTTTGCTTTTTTAAAACTTATTTAGAAAGACCGTCTCAGTGTTGTTTTGCAATGGTAGGGTTACATTGTTGTAAAACACACATGGATGGATGGCTTAAACTGTGGTCTGCATACACTAGGTGAAATGTATCTATTGACTTACAAGCTGGATGCATGTGTCAAAATGCAATCCGGTATTTTTGTAATAATAGCTAGCAGTCATAGTTGTAAATTATTTATGGAGACTATTCAGTGCAAACAGGTTAGTGCACACATCCTCTTCAGCTTGACTGCCCTGGTTTTAGATCACTCAGACATTCAACTCCTTAGAGAGCTGCTCTTATCACTGCAAACCCTAAAATGGTACCAAAACTGCAGTCATTTCAGCAACTCAAAGCAGCTCAGCCATTTGCCAAAGTTCCACCTCAAGGGTCAGTGGATAAACACCAATTGTGCCCACCTCTTTCACACCCATCCTGGCCCTGGCAATGTAAGTTAATATCAGACATGAAGGGAGATCGATCTCCAGAGCTGAGCCTCCACTGTGCTTTCCTATCTTTGTGCAGAAACATGGAAGAATGTACATAGCAAAGGCCACAGATGATCTTAACACAAACTGACATTTCACTAATGCTGTGTTTCTGAAGCTGGGGAAAAGACAGCCATCCAATGAATACTACTGTCTCTATTTAAATGAATATGGTATCCTATTGCAATGCAGCACGCTGATTTCCCCCATACACAGAACTATTGAATTCCACCTGCCAATTAGCATTTTGTCCTCACTGATCAATTTAAGCAGCCACACCACCCTACAGATTCATATAGAGTACTATAGGTTACCAACTAATAAACAACAGGCAAGACAAAACCACTTCTGTCATGGAAAAAGGCCCAAGACCCTGTGTGCTTTGATAAGTACACAGTATATATAAACATTTCAATGTATATTCGCTTTCTTCTAAGATGATCAAAACTAGCAAGGGTTTTGCAAGGGCTATTTATGTTATGAGATATTATTCCTCTCATTTTAAAAATTAAAATAATGATTGGTTCTAGTTTATGTTTGGGCACCACCTTACAAATAGAATAAAAGCTCTGAATATATTTACTAATACTGAGACACGTGAGCCCATGTAGATTTTCCTGCCTAAGACATAGGCAACTCTGAGTTCCCTATGTGGAATTTTCTCCTCATCTTCCCTTAGAAGTGTAGATTTTGGCCCTCACCACCCATAAAATGAGTATGAAGCAACACCCTGGAAGCAGAAGGGTATCAGAATGCCCACAAGGGACATGAGCAGTTGCACGAGGCAGAGGGCCTCTGCACATCTCCCTGGGCTCTGCCACTTCACCCTGGCAGCATGACTCCCATAAGAGTCATGTTGCTCTGTAGTTCCTAGTGGCATCTGCTCCAGAGCCCTCCTGTGATGGAGAGGTGGCCCAAAGTGGTCAGAGCACAAGCTCACTATTCCCCTTGTTGTTCTAGTCTGTGGTTTGGCCATTGTGCCTAGTGGTTCAAGTCTGTGAGTGGGTGATTAGGGGAATCCAGACCCTCCTACTCCTCCAGGTTCCAACCCAGGGCCCTGGGCTGGCAGGTCGGGTGTGTCACCTGAGCAGTGGTATCACTCAGCCTGCTCCCTGAGTCATTTCCTACCACATTCTCCCTGACTCTCAGGAGGCCCAATGGAGATCTGGCTGTTCTTCCCCTTCAGTCACAGGCTGGCGCTCTGCTGTCTCTCTGGCAGTGGCCTGCATCTCCATCTTGGGATGTGCTCCAGTGGCGTGGGATTCCTGCTGCTTCCTTGCAGAAGCCCATCAGTGCTGATCTGCTTCCTTGCCCTGGCTGCCTTAACTGAGTTGTGCTGTGCCATTTTAAGCTCCATTGCAAGCATGCCCAGCAGATGTGGCTGGGCAGAGCCTCCTGAGCCCAGAGCTGCTCCACACCCCTCGCACACCATTCCTGTGAGACTCGGGTGTGGGAAACTGTTATCCGTCTGCCATTCCTCTGCACGCTGAGAAAAAAAATCTGCATTCTGGTGTGCCTTCCCCGGGTGATCACAGAATCATAGACTATAAGGTCAGAAGGGACCACTATGATTGTCTAGTCTGATCTCCTGCACACGCAGACCACAGAATCTCACCCACCCCACTCCTGTATCAAACCCCTAACCTATGTATGAGCTATTGAAGTCCTCAAATTGTGGTTTAAAGACTTCAAGGTGAAGAGAATCCTCCAGTAAGTGACCCGTGCCCCATGCTGCAGAGGAAGACGAAAAACCCCCAGGGCCTCTGACAATCTGCCCAGGAGGAAAATTCCTTCCCGACCTCAAATATGGTGATCAGCTAAACCCTGAGCATGTGGGCAAGACTCACCAGCCAGACACCCAGGAAAGAATTATCTGTAGTAACTCAGATCCCATCCCATCACAGGCCATTGGGCATATTTACTGCTAATAGTCAAAGATCAATTAATTGCCAAAATTAGGCTATCCCATCATACCATCCCCTCCATAAACTTATCAAGCTTAGTCTGTAGACGATCCATCGTCTACAGCCAAGCGCTGAGGTACAACCGCATCTGCTCCAACCCCTCAGACAGAGACCAACACCTACAAGATCTTCACCAAGCATTCTCAAAACTACGATACCCACACAAGGAAATAAAGAAACAAATCAACAGAGCCAGACGTGTACCCAGAAACCTCCTGCTACAAGACAGGCCCAAAAAAGAAACCAACAGAACTCCACTGGCCATCACCTACAGTCCTCAGCTTAAACCTCTCCAACGCATCATCAGTGATCTACAACCCATCCTGGACAATGATCCCTCACTTTCACAGACCTTGGGAGGCAGGCCAGTCCTCGCCCACAGACAACCCGCCAACCTTAAGCATATTCTCACCAGCAACCACACATCGCACCATAACAACTCTAACTCAGGAACCAACCCATGCAACAAACCTCGATGCCAACTCTGCCCACATATCTACACCAGCAACACCATCACAGGACCTAACCAGATCAGCTACAACATCACCGGCTCATTCACCTGCATGTCCACCAACGTTATATATGCCATCAGGTGCCAGCAATGCCTCTCTGCTATGTACATTGGCCAAACTGGACAGTCACTACGCAAGAGGATAAATGGACACAAGTCAGATATCAGGAATGGCAATATACAAAAACCTGTAGGAGAACACTTCAACCTCCCTGGCCACACAATAGCAGATGTAAAGGTAGCCATCTTACAGCAAAAAAACTTCAGGACCAGACTCCAAAGAGAAACTGCTGAGCTCCAGTTCATTTGCAAATTTGACACCATCAGATCAGGATTAAACAAAGATGTGAATGGCTATCCAACTACAGAAGCAGTTTCTCCTCCCTTGGTGTTCACACCTCAACTGCTAGCAGAGCACCTCACCCTCCCTGATTGAACTAACCTCGTTATCTCCATACTGATTTATATCTGCCTCTGGAAATTTCCATTACTTGCATCTGAAGAAGTGAGATTCTTACCCACGAAAGCTTATGCTCCCAATACTTCTGTTAGTCTTAAAGGTGCCACAGGACCCTCTGTTGCTTTTTACAGATTCAGACCAACACCACTACCCCTCTGAAGCTTAGTCTTGAAGCCAGATATGTCTTTTGCCCTCACTGCTCCCCTTGGAAGGCTGTTCCAGAACTTCACTCCTCTGATGGTTAGAAACCTTCATTTAATTTCAAGTCTAAACTTCCTGATGGCTAGTTTATATCCATTTGTGCTTGTGTCCACATTGGTACTGAGCTTAAATAATTTCTCTCCCTCCCTGGTATTTATTCCTCTGATATATTTATAGAGAGCAATCATATCTCCCCTCAGCCTTCTTTTGGTTAGGCTAAACAAGCCAAGATCTTTGAGTTTCCTTTTATAAGACTGGTTTTCCATTCCTCGGATCCTAGTAGCCCTTCTCTGTACCTGTTCCAGTTTGAATTCATCCTTCTTAAACATGGGAGACCAGAACTGCACACAATATTCCAGATGAGGTCTCACCAGTGCCTTGTATAATGGTACTAATCTCTACTGGAAATACCTCACCTGATGCATCCCAAGCCACGTTAGCTTGTGATGGAGTACCTTGAATTCATAGGGTTTTATGGAAAAGTACCATCTCATGATCTGGACATTGGTGTCTTCATAGAGTTCAGCCAACAGAGAGGGGCATGGTCGGTGATGAGTAGGAATGGGCTTCTCAATAGATAGTAACACAGAGTAACTACAATCCACTTCATGACCAGGGCTTCCTTTTCGATGAATAGTTTTCCTCCTGAGGGAACAGTTGTCTACTCATGCAGAGGGTGGGAGGTTCCTCGCCATCAGTTTTCTGGGATAACACTGCCCTGAGGCCCACATCTGACACATCTGTTTGTAGGATGAACTGTTTTGAGACGTCTGGGTGGAAGAGGCCTGGTTCCTGGATAAGATAGCCCTTTATGACTTTGAAGGTGCTCTTGCAAGCCTCCATCCATCTAATCTTTCTGGGGCTAGCTTTCTTCAGCAGATCCGTAAGGGAGGCTGCTATCATAGCAAAGACAGGTACAAGCCACCTGTAATAGCTGGCCAAGCACAGGAAGCATTGTATCTGCTTCTTGATTGGCAGTATTGGGCAGTAGGTATTCTATCCCTTCCCCATGGTGCACCTGAGATACATTGCCTCCTTCTTTCCTAGTCAACACTTTGCCGGGTTCACTGTAAGTCTTGCCTCGCCAAGGACCTGAATGACTGTGGTGATGTGCTTCCTGTGGGCCTCCCAGCTGCCACTACAAATGACTATATCATCAATATAGATGGATGAGTACTGGTCACATGGTTGTAGTACTTGGGTCATTAGCTGCTGAAAGGGGCAGTTGACCCATGGAGGCCGAACGGCATTGTCACAAATTGTTATAGGCCAAAGAGGTCAGAGTTCGGAGAGGAGGGATAGGGACGGCTGTCTTTTTTCATGACTCCTCTGTCAGTGGGATCTGCCAGTACCTTTTTTTCAGGTCCAGGGTTGGACCATTAATGCACATGAAGCTATGACAATTGTGTTGGATGGTTATCACTAAAGCATGCTGTAAGTTGGGGAATCAGAACAGATATTAGCTCCCCAGAGGCAACAACAAGGAAAGTAACCAACACCTGGGTGGGGTGTTAAACAACTCATCAGCAGCAAGGGAGCTACAATTCAATGACTCACGTGTATGGGGCCACACCAGGGGAATTGCTCATCCTTGCTTGGAGAGACTCAGCAATGCCCTCCAGACATGCCTGGACTTGTGCTCCCCAGGCACATGGGACTGAGGTTATAAAACAGGGCATGCAAGGACATGTGACCAGACCACATGACACTGAACTCCATTTTGAGTACCTTTTTACACAAACTGAGCTAGGAACTGTTTTTGGAACAAACAGTTCCCACCATATGGTAAAACTATATAAGGTGGGATGTGACATCATCTAGGGTCCTCACTGCCCACAAAAGGACACTCCTGGAGACATCTAAGAAACAAAGATTGAACTGTGGGGAAGTGCTGGTCTCAGGCTAAAGGCATTTAAGCCTCTGTATGGAAACCTGGTGGACTTCTTGTATTCTCAGCCAAGGTGAGAAATTGCTAATTCATATCCAATCGTTCTAGTATCGTAGGCTTAGTTTGTGATTCAGTTTATTTATTTACAGGCTGCAATGGAAATTGCAAGGACGGGACTGTGAACCTTAGTGTTGGGGGAATCCAGGCAATGGAATAGACCTTATAAGGGATATTCTATACCTCAAAGGCTGTAGATGCATCAGTATCTGAGCAAACTGTGCTCCCGAGGTGAAGGAGATAGCACTGCACTAATTTCATTCTGGTGAAAATCCAGTCTTAATGACTGTAGTGTAAATGAATTGGCCGTCCCCATGCCTCGTGGCTGCGAGGGACCAAGGGACCTTCACTGTCCTGCCAATTGGCACCTGGAACACAAGGTACAAAAATTTGCAGCTCCTTATTCACCCCATGCCAGAAGAATCTGAGGATCATCCTCTCCAGAGTCTTCTCCTTCTCCAGGTGCGTGGCACATGGCACCAAGTGAACTAGATGTAACACTTCCTGGTGGAATCTCTTGGGAACCAGGAGCTGAACCCCTACCTCCTTGGGGATTCCATGTCACCTGGTAAAGTTGTTGATTTTGGAGTTGGAAGTGGGGTCACTGTCTTAGTCATTGCAGCTTAACATCCTCCCCATTGGCTGTGGCTATCTGTTCCCATGCCTGGTTTAAGGTCTGGTCCTCCTGCTGATTCCTCACAAAATCCACATCCTCCATTAGCCATTTGATACTTACAGCTTTGGGTGCCCCTTGATTAGTGGGTTGCTGGATTGGGTTTTCTGGTTGCAAGGTGATACCTTCTTCAGAGTCTTCCATTTTGTCATTGCCTACAAGCCCCTTGCTTGTTCCGACTGTTTCCAGGCTGAGACTGGCTTTCTCTGATTGGTCTTCTGCCCCACATCTTCAGGATCTCTCCAAAGTGTTTCCAGTCCAGACCTAAGTCCCTGGGGTAGGCCAGGGTGGTGGACAAACCTAAATTCCAAGTCTCCATGTGGTTCCCCACCTTCAGCAGTAGTTACACCATGAGGTAGGGCTGATTGTCCCCAGGGATATACTTCAAGTAGACTGGGTGCCCAACGTGTCCCAGGACTCCACTAAGCTAACCTGTACTACAGTTTGACTACATCCTGAGTTTACTAGGCCTGTCATGTCACTTCCATTGACACATACCAGCACTATCATTTTGGCTGGGCACCATTTGCAAGCTCAGGAATTGGTGATCCATACTTGCCCATAGCTGTAATCCATGAAGGGATATTTGCGCCTAAAATGCTCCCCACCTCAATTACATTCAAAACAACTTCCTGCCAGGGTTGCTGTTGGCTTCCCTTCCTCTGGGGATTGTAGAGCTCCCGGTGGGGTATGCCCCATCTCTCTGGAACCCCGGGCCCATCAAGCCTCCTCCTTGGAGGTTTGACCTCGACCCCCTGGTGGGGACAGTCACAAGTGGGGGGTTTGCATTGCCAAAATCTGTCCTTGCACCCTGGTCTGCACTTCAGTAAGGATTGGTGGTTTGGTATCAGTTGTCCTGGCCTTTGATGTCAGAAAGACTGGGCCTTCAGCTGCCATGTAGTTCTCCATCAGGATCACCTCCTTTGGCACTTCACTCAGTCTCGTCTGCTGTCTGGAAGAATCTGATAAACTGCTCCAGCACGATGTCTTCCGCTACCTGAACTCCAGTCTGTTTCTTGGGTTCAACCAGCTCCAACACTGCTTTTTCAGGTCTGTGCCCCTGGGGAAGATGGAACAGCTCTGGGTTAATGTCCATATAGTCCAAGATAGCTGCTTTCACCTTGATGTAATCCAATGCCTCTATGGGGTCTAGGCCCCTGAAGGCTGCTTGGGAAGGACCAGTCAAATATGGGGCTATGAGGGTGGCCCAGTGTTCCGGTGGCCAGTGGGCTGCGGCTGTCACCTGCTCGAAGGTGACCCAGAAGGCCTCTGGATCATCCCTGGGGCCCATTTTTGTAAGTCGATGGGCACTCTTGGGCTGAGGACATTGCTGAGGGACCCTGGGTCCGAGACATTAGATGGCCTCTGGGGCTGCAGGAGTGATGTTACCTGGTGGAGTACAAGTTGTTGCTGCTCCTGGCGTTGTGCTGCCAGTTCCCACAGAAGCTGTTAGTGTTATTGCTGTCGTTGCGATGGTTGCTGCTGCTGCTGAGCATCTATCTATTGCAGCAGCTGGCCCTGTTGTTGTGGCTGCTGGGCCATCCCTTGTTGTTAACTCTTGATCATCCACTTGATCAGTTTCTCTGCATACATGTCTCCCCCTGGAGTGGGTTTATTTCTTTAATTGTTGGTCCCTTGTCTTTCTAGCAGGACAGGGCCATTGCCTGTGTTCTCCACCAGTTGTGATGGAAGGGTGGCCCGTAGTTCACTATCCCCGTTGTGGCTCTAGTCTGTGGTTTGGCAGTAGTACCTAGTGGGTCCAGTCTGTGGGAGGGCAGTAGGGGAACCCAGGCCCTTCCACTCCTCATGGTTCCAACCCAGGGCCCTGGGCTGGCAAGTCAGGTGTGTCACCTGGGCAATGGTATCGTTGAGTTCCCTGGGTAAATATTCCTACCACACCACACCTCTTGCCTCTCCAGAAACCCAATGGGGATCTGGCTGTTCTTCCCTTTCACTCATGGGCTGTCGCTCTGCTGTGACTCTGGTGGTGGCCTGCAGCTCTGCCGTGGGGTCTGCTCCAGGTGGTGTGGGATTCCTGCTGCGTCCTTGCAGGAGCCACCAGTGCAGGTCTGCTCCCTTGCCCTCGCTGCCTTTACTGAGCTGTGCTGTGTCCTTTTAAGCTCCCCCACCAGTGCAAGCATGCCCAGCAGACGTGGCTGAGTGGAGCCTCCTGAGCCCAGAGCTGCTCTGTAAACCTCTATTCCCCAGTGTGGGGTTTGTACACCCCATCACACCTCCCCATTGGTTTAAAGCCATATATGAGCAGTTTCTTCTAAACTAACCAAGAGTAACTCTAAAGCAAATTTCCAAACAGAAATCCACCTGGAGCTGAGGAGATTATGCCATGGGGAGCAGCAACTCCATGTGCTCACCCATGCTACAAAGCCCTGTTGTCACAAGGCCAGGATTTCCCCAGCCTGGTGTCTGGGGAAGAATAAGCAGAGCTGATGCTCTCTCTCCTTTATGGATTTGGCCCCATTTCTGTCATAATGTGCTGTTCTGAAGACAGTGCAGTTAGTCAGTGAGAACTGTGCTTCCCAAATGAAAGTGTTAACAAGCAATGACAGAACAGAAGTGTGCCTAATTAAAAATGCATACCAAGGCATAAAAACAGTACACGGGTAAACAAATGGCAGAGAGAGCAGATTTGTTTGCAAGAAATGTGGAGGCAATCACAACACAATGTAATATGGGTGTCACACACAGGAGTGCTGGTAAAAATCTGATCTTTATGGCTTGGCCCCAGTCACATGAGATGGATCAGGATTACAAAGGGTTCTCTCCATGACATGCCAGAGTTCAGTATCTGCTAACCCCAAATGTAAAAAAATAACATTGACCGAAAAACACCACCATACAGAAACACAGCCAGCTATTACACGAGTCAGGTGGCTAGGGCCAGAAAATAAAGATCTGTCACTTGATTCTCTGTCAAAGATCTGTGTGTCATACCTTTATTGCAGATGGGACAGAGAGCTGGAATGAAGAGCAAAAATATACAGTGTGATTGGGTTTGTTTGTTTGTTTGTTTTTTGTAAAAAAGAAAAAAAGCCCATGTAAAATCTGAAAAAAAAAAATATACTTTTCAGGAGTGTGAGAGGAGCTTAACAATTTTCAGGCATTCCTGGAACAGGATTCAGCATAGTCAACCTTACATTTGTTGTTCATTGCTTTTAATCTGAAACTGGACAACGAAGTCAGAAAAATACTAATTCTTCTCATGCATGCAGCGTTCTGGCTTTTATTACCGTATCACACTGTGCACCCACACTGCATTTCTCATGTACCCCAAAGCACCCACTGGCCTGAATGGGAGTTTCTGGCTCTGCGTTTCTGACTTAGAGCTCCCAGTATTCCAGTGCAAATCAGTTAGCTTTGTCTAAAATGGCTGTAAACAAGATCAGGATCAGGCCCAACATATTTTCATGATATTGCATTTTTTGCCCCCAGTTGTGCCTTTAGAACATACACTGCTCAAGGCAGGGCCTGGTTTAAACAACTCATTGTAAGGGATGGTGCAGTGCACACACGCGCTCTCTCTCTTTCTCTCTCTATGTTCCGTGCAGCCCCAGAAAAGATGTGCCTCATGAAACGCAGTCTCTCCTGGAGCTCCCTTGACACAGTACGGCTTTGCATCACTCCCAGAACAGTCTTGTGCCTATCAAGTACAACCTAGGTTAATTTATTTATTTTATAACCTAGATAATGTCTTCAAATGAATACATCCAAATACTGTACATGCCTACATTTTCAACATGACTAGCGATTTTGAGTGCCTCTGTTTTTGGCTACCCAAGGTAAGACACCATTAAGGGGCTTGATTTCAAGAAAGTCCTGTTCCATTTTACCCTTTTCAGAACTGAATGTTTTGGTTTTCTGTTTTGAAATAACTTTTTATTTAATATTTTTAAAAACTTATATATAAAATAAAGAAGTTGAAATCTGTTTTGATTTCACAGAACCAAAACATTTCTATCAGCCTGAAACAAAAAACAATAGAATTTTGTTTTGCTGGAAATGAAAAAAAAAATCATTCTATTTCAAAAGAGAAAACAGAAATCATTTCAAAATTGTGGAGTTTTTCATAAAATGGACAATCCATTTCCCACTGAGCTCTATTCTTAAGTTACATAGATAAAAACTGAAAATTAAATCACCAGTTATTTTTAAAAATTTAGGATAGTTTTATAGACTACTGAAGTATTCTGGGCATTTTTGAGGATGAAAACTGATCATGTTTAAAATGGATGGGACGTCAATGGCAGAGCAAGAGGGGGGGTGTCTAATATGGGAGTTAGAAATTTGGACACTTTTTAAATTTTAGTAGTGATAAAAATGATACACTGGTAGAGCTACCTAAAAGCAGCGGTGTAGTGGTAAAAAAAGGAAGTGGGTAAATTAATCTAAACTAAACTTCATATTCCCCAAATGAAAAATGGGTAAATGGTTTAATCTTGACTAAATGAATACCTAAAAGGCAGAATGTAAGTAGGCACCATAAGTTTCCACACATAGCTCTTGTACTACTGAAAAGCCATTTTTAAGAACAAAAAGCCAAACAAAAAACCCCACTCAAAATCTGAGACAACTGAAACCTGATCCCCACAGATTTCATTCAGTCAATGCTTTCAGTAAAGGCAGCTCAACTGTTTCGACTGAATTGCATTGATAGGGATTTAATATTTTTAAACCAATAATTAATGTCTTTTTATTTCATCATAGCAAGAACAATACACAGTATGCCCAGAAGAGACTATGCAGCAAACAATAACATAAAAGACTAGAAAGGTTAATAACTTCAGCATGGGCTATCATTTTGTCAATAAGAGAACTATTCAGTGACCCTGTATTGGCGTGAACTCAGCATAATCGATTAACTTTGGCACGTAAACAGATCTGTCCCTTTGGCTGCTGTGTAACTTGATAATTCTTCCTGTTCTTACCGACACTGTGAATAGAGAAATAATATACCCTGAAAATACCAGCTCTGACTGAAGAAACAGCTATTTAAAGACAGTGTTTCACTGGAAATGTCTCTCATTCTTTATCACAGTTTTTTATTTTGTAACACAAAAGGCATGGAAAGCTGCAGCTCGGTGCAGGACCTCAGACCACTTACAAGCAAAAGCAAAAAAATTTGTAAAAGCCTCTTTGATGCAAAGCAGCTGATAGCCAAAGTAAAAGAACTTTGTCTCTTATGTCACCTGATATGATTGCAAATGAATAATTACATTCATGATAAATCATTGTTTATGTTGTTCTTTTTTGACATTTCTTAATTTTTAAAAAAATAATGTAATTACTGTAACAATAATTTGAATGTAATTACTGTCATGCACATTAGTGTGCTCACACATACAATCTATGCTAGGTCATGAGATGGTGGTCTTAGATTGGCCTTGTGTAGTTTAAGTTACAGAAGAAAAAAAAGGAGGAAGGGGGTGAAAGAGAAAGCATTATTCCGCATAATTAGCAGTCTTAATTAAAAAATGGCCTAAGATATCAGCTGTAACACTGGCTCAACAAACCCCCTAGGGCTAGCTCATAGATTCTACTGCATTCTGATTAGAACTGTATGAATCCAGAAACAGCCACCTGAATTCACTCTGTCAGGATAGACGTGCTCAGAGCTGGTGCCACATTATTATATTTGGCTCATTCAGCACATTTTTTTATTATAATACATGTGTTCTGAAGTTTTAGCATGCTACAAAGCACACTAGCCAGCTTGGTGAACATTTTACACTGAGCATCTCATCTCATTGACTAATAAATAAAATCATCCAGAGATTGACCAAAACCAGAAATATTTTTCCAAATCCCTCAAACTCAAGGAGTTTGGATAAATTAGTACCCAAAGCAAAATCGCTATTGGTGTTGGTTTGGCCAAACAAAAACCTGACTGAGACTGCTTTGCCAGACAAAATCACCTCAGGTTTGCCCATTTGTATTTCAAAGAAGGAAAAACCAAAATCAGAATATTTAGGTAAACCTCAGATTTGTCAGTGTTCAAATAAAATGAGGCCTGGATCTAAACCCTTCCTTGACTTTACAAAACTAAAAACACTCCCATTTTTGCTCATCCTAAGTAATCCCTTACATTAATATAATGCACTGAATGATGTATAGGAATCACTTCACTCCCACTGAAATGCAGCCACTTCTGTGGGATGAATCCGGGCTAACAGTGGACAGCAACAGAGCCCAACATTTTAGAAAGTGAAGAATTTTCTATCTTATTAAACCAGAGATTGAATTTTAGCCAGTTAGAACATAATTATATAAACTGTAATTTAGCCAGAACGCTAGGGCTAACAACCCTGATTAAAAGCCTGTGCTTCCTTGATGGACATCTACAATACATCTGACAGCAATGAATTAGTTAAAAGGTACAGTTGGAGACACAAGGAAAAGGCAGACAATTAGCTTGCTTTGGACAAGGCTTTTTTGTAGCTTACTTAGGTTCTTTAGGATTTATATTGCATTTAATAAAGTTAATGACTGCAAAGAGGAAATCAAAGAGGGTTTGTTCATTTAATAATGCACAGTTAAACAGACTTTGTGTTCTCTACATTAGATGATTGAAATTTGTGACAGAAGGAGGAGAATCCCTAGAGTCAGATCTCTAGGGGCCAGACTATGATACCCTCACTCATATTCAATAGAACCGTACTCCATTGCCTTTAATGGGACACTGAGGGTGTAAGATTCTATTCAGAGTGATTTTAGATGACCTCTTTCCTTTTAGATATACATCTTGCCTCAATCATCTGCATCTTTATAACTTCACTGTTAAACTATTGCAAATAGCTCTAGCATCTGGCATCTGGGAAGCCTGCCCCGAGTCTCTGCCTTGTTCAGAACATAGCTACCTGCATTCTGAATTGGGTAAACTAACAATAGTACCCTTATGCTTTCCTGCCCACTTTAGTTTAGAATTGACTGCCTGGGGAAACTCGAGGTACTCGGTCCCAATATTCAAAATCCTGGACTAGTCCAAGTTACCTTAAGGATTTTGCCATCATTTCTGACTCGCCAGACATTCTGTGCTAATCTGGAATGCTGGGACCGTGGTGACACAAGGGTGATGCTTGTGAGTGCTGTAGGTAGGACATTCTCAGCAGCATGTCCACATATCTGGAATTTGCTCCCTTCAGACACACAGGGACGTGCCACCCTGGCCATGTTTCAATAGTGCTGTGAGCTGCTCCTCTTTATGCCCGCCTTTCCAGCTGATTAGACTGGTAAATCCTGCATATCTGAGAAAGAAGCTCTCTGCTGCATTTAATATGCTGGTAACACGTTTTCTTGTTCAAGTTAACTATAACATCTTAGGAATTGATGCCGTGGGAGACAGGGGGAATTAAAGAGGACATGTCCACAGACCTTCCAAA
The DNA here is from genome assembly GCF_013100865.1 of Trachemys scripta elegans. Classification (NCBI taxonomy): domain Eukaryota; kingdom Metazoa; phylum Chordata; order Testudines; family Emydidae; genus Trachemys; species Trachemys scripta. Next base: position 265,825,832 of record NC_048298.1, read on the forward strand.
AGGTTCTATTCTGTGGAAAGTTCTAAATGGATGGAAATGTTCTGCAGTGTATTCTTCCATATCAAGTAGTTATGCTGTAAATTAGAGGCAAGTAGGAAACGTTAGAGTTCCTCTATCCCTAAGTAAAGAGCATACAGGAAAAGTAGAAATCATCAAGAAAAATGACTGAAGGGTAAATCAATATGAGGTGAAAGGTCAACAAGCTGCCTGGTGTTAGTCTGCCAAAAAGTATTTAATAGGTTCATTTGATATTATTCACATATAAAAAAATGATATGAGAGATAGGTAGACAGTAATCTAATCTTTTTAGCTTGGGGAGATTAAATTCTTTTTTGAGAAGTATACACTGATCTAAAGGTGGTATTTATCCCTAGAGTTTTCACATCCCTGGAGGGTTAACCAGTATTGCAGATGCAATGACAGCCTTTCAATATAGATAAATTAGCTATTTTCTAGACAGCTAATTCAGTTCTCTGAGCTACATTAATTTATCAAATTTTAATTACTGTTTAAATTATACTAATTCAAATTAGAGATGGCAGTCATGCAAAATGTGTTATTCAATTATCTTTTCTGAGTTCAAGAATGCAGTATTTGTACTATCGGCACAGTACCTGAACTTCATCCCTCTGACTATATGGGTTGTTTCTACAGTACTATTTCTGTCACAGGAATGGGGAGAACAAGACAGCCTACTCTTAGCTACAAGCATGAGGTAAAGGAAAATTCCAGTGAATTTACATATTTAAGAGAAAAGAAATTCTAAGGAACAATGTTCATCTCCTCCATATTTCAGATTGTTTCTCTATTTATTCTACCTGTTTCATTTCACTCCTCAGACTTCACTATATATTTTGGCCCAATCCTTGTCTCTGTGATGGTGAATTTTGCTCTATGCTTTTCAATCAGGTGTTTAAAAATTCAAATTGTTACAGATAGTGAGTCTCTCTGTTTTGTTAAAATATGATGCTAATTACATTGCACAATAGTCCACGAAATGATAACAACAACAGGAGAATAGTCAAATGGAAATATAATTAATTGGACTGGGGCAGGATTCAAACAACATAAGGTTTTCAGACAGAAGACAAGTGAAATAGAAGATAAAAAGAAGAAAAGTGTGGAAACTGACCATAAACTGCCAGGTGGAATAATAGTTGATGCATATATATACACTCAGTTGATGATCTATGTAACTAACTTAAGGCCAACATGTTCAAACTTGGTTGATTCAAGTTAGGAACTTACATCCATACTTATGTACCTAAATGTAAGTGGCTAAGTCAATGGGGCTATAGATATTCAGTACCTATGATCACCAGGCCATTCTTAGGTGTTTAAATATGGGTTCAGCACTGATGTTTGAAAAATGTTGCCCTAATTTGCTACCTGTCAGGCCAAAATGTGTCCTCCATGTGCTTGCACAACTTTGCACACACCACAGCTTTCACAAATCTAAAAACAATTATGAGCAAAATCAGCTGGAAGACTTTAATCAGAAAAATGTGAATGATAATTGGGAATAATTCAAGAACACCTTACTAGATGCCAAAAAGCCACAACCCTACAACTGAGGAAGAAGGTTGTACTGGTTTAAAAAGCGACCTTGTTTAGATGGGAAGTGAAGGCACCTCTAAAAAATAAAAGGGAAATAAAGGGAAAGTTGATAGCAATGTATATAAATCAGATGCTAGGAATTGTAGAAAAGTGATAAGGGAAGCAAAAGGACACAAGGGGAACACTATGGACAGCAGACTTAATGACAATAAGGAGTTTTAAAAAAAATATTTGAGGAAAAAAACAGATGATATTGTCTCATATGGTGATGATAACACTCTTTCATTCCACTTGTATCTCTGGAGGATGTTAAACAGAAACTAATAAAGTTGGATATTTTAAAATCAGCAGGTCCAGACAACTTGCATCCAAAAGCTCTAAAAGTGCTGGCTGACGGGGCTCACTGGACCATTAATGTTGATTTTCAATAAGTCTTTGAGCACTGGAGAAATTCCTGAAGACTGGAAGAAAGCAAATGTTGTGTCAATTGTTAAAAAGGCATATACAGGATGACCTGGGTAATTATAGGCCAGCATCAATCCTGGGCAAGATAATGGAGCTGCTGATATAGAACTTAATTAATAAAGAATTAAAGGAGGGTAATGTAATTAATGTAAATTGCTTTATGGAAAAATAGATCCTAACTAAATGATATAAAATTAACACGGCACACAATAAATGGATTAAAAACTGGCTAACTGATAAATCTCAAATGTAACTATGAACAGGGAATTGTCATCAACAGGTGTGTTTCAGGTGGGATCCTGCAGGATTGGTTCTTGGCCATATGTTATTTAACATTTTTATCAATGACCTGGAAGAAAACAGAAAATCATCACTGATAAAGTTTGCAAAATGGAGAGTGGAAAATAATGAAGAGGATAGGTCACTGATTCAGTGCGATCTGGATCGCTTCATAACCTGGAAGCATGCAAACATAATGTGTGTTTCAGTCAGGCTGAATGTAAATGTTTACATCTAGGAACAAATAATGTAGGCTATACTTACAGGATGAGAGACTCTATCCTGGGAAGCAGCAACTCTGAAAAAAGATTTGGGGTTCATGGTAGATAAACGGCTTATGATGAGCTCTCAATACAACACTGTGACCAAAAGGCCTAATGTGATCTTGGATGCATGAACAGGGGAGTCTCGAGTTGGAGTTGAAAGATTGTTTTATCTCTGTATCCAATGCGTCCAGTTCTGACACTCATAATTCAAGATGTTGATAAATTGGAGAGGATTTAGAGAAGAATCACAAGAATGATTAAAGGATTAGAAAACATGTCAGATAGTGATTGACTCAAGGAGCTCAATCTACTTAGCTTAACACAGGGAAGGTTAAGGGGTGACTTGATTACAGTCCATAAATATCTATGGGGAACAAATATTTAATAATGGGCTCTTCACTCTAGCAATGAAAGGTATAACACAATTCAATGACTGGAGGTTAAAGATGGACAAATTCAGAGTGGAAATAAGGCATAAATTTTTAACAGTGAGATAATTTATTATTAGAATAATTTACCAAGCATCATGGTGGATTCTCCATAATGGACAATTTTTAAGTCAAGATTGGATGTTTTTCTAAAAGCTATGCTCTAGGAATTATTTTGGGGGAAGTTCTATGGCCTGTGTTATACAGGAGGTCAGATTAGATTATCACAATAGTCCCTTCTGGCCTTGGAATTTATGAATCATTTGTGCATTGTTTCCTTTCTGGTGTGGCCTACTAGTTACAGCAGTGGACCTGGACTCAGGAAACTTGGGTTCTATTTCTGGCTCTGCCATTAGTCTCCTGGGTAACCTTGGGCAGGTCACTTCACCTCCCTATGCCTCAGTTTTCTCATCTGTAAAATGGGGATAATGATGATTGTCCTTTGTAAACCACTTTGAGAGCTGTTGATTTTAAAAAGTGCTATATAGAACTAGTTATATTATTGTTATTTCTTCAGATATCCTATTTATAAGAGAAAGTTCTGAGTAGCTGTTCAGACTGTATATATGTATAACACAATTCCACACATTTGATTGTCTCCCTCTCCTTCACCCTTTGTATGTTGCTTGTTATATTAGACTGTAAGTTCTTTGGCGCAGTGACCAAGTCTACCTCTACGTTTGTATAGGGTTTTGCATGATGGGGTCCCCTGTCCTAATCAGGATCTTTGGGCACTGCCGTCATATACATGTCAAATAATGCTAACACACTGGAGAGATTCAAAGACAGGAGTGCCATGATCTGAACTGCAGGTGGGATGCATAAATTACCTGCTGTATTCTAGATACATTGGAAAGGAGACAGATGGGAACTAGTAAAGAGACAGAGAACCGTTGAGATGTATAGGAAGAAGCAGGAAAAGGAGATGGAAATGACACCAAGGCTGTGAACCTAGGAGATAGGTGGGTTAATGGTAGATTTGACAAAGGCTTAGCAGCAGATGCATTGGATAGTAAATCTGAATGGAACTTTCATGTTAATACATTAGATTCTAATATAAACACGTTGTCCTATGGTCCAGCCAAGGCACCAACAGTTTGTCAATGAATTTTGGGCCAGATATTACAAGGAGTAAATGAAGTTACATTAGCCGAATGGTATTCTACTTATTTATTTATTTAGATTTATACTAAATACATAAGGCTCAGGGGACCCTTTACAAACTCTTAAAAATATCATTCACACAGACTCTGGCAATCACCAGCTGAGAGCACTTTCCCGGCAGCAACATGAATATAACAAACATTTAAGAAGCCCCACCGACATAACCAGTACAGGACTACCCCGCCTCACCCTTCTCCTAACTCCCTGCAGACCAGAGAGAAAAAAATGGCCCCTGTAGCATGCCCTGAATGTTAACAAACATGGATTGATACAAAACAGGGAATTCTAGTTACATAAAAGTGCATTTGGGTGACTTGCAGCCAAGAGCAAAGGAAACAAAATATTCATTACTGAAGGATAGCAAAATGCACTAAAGATACAGAATTGATGCTGAAGGAATTTTGCTCAGTTCAAAGAAAGTTGCAGCCACAGAGACCTGGCAAATACCAATATTCCTGGACTGTGAGCTTTCTTGGCATTAGGAAAGTGCTGTGGAGGAACATAATTTTTAAATAATAGACCACATTCATTCCTAGCATAGGGATAAATTAGGTTTAATGTCCTTAACCCCTCACCCTAGTTTCATGATTCAGCATTTCTAAGGTAAATATTTTTACAATAATAAAAGTGATATAACCCTAAATCTCTGCAGAATAGAAATAAATGTATATCTAGAACTGAGATCCATACTAAACAACATAATTTTAGGATTGAAATTTTTTATTTCTCTCCAGAAAGGTTATTTCTACGATGTCGGGAAAGAACAAAAAAACAGAGATGGATTAACTACACCAAGAGGAGACGCTTTCCCATTGGCATAGCAGTGTCTTCACTACAGTGCTACAGTGGCACCATTGCAGCTTTTCAAGTGTAGACCTGCTCTATGATGGGTGTGTCAGAATTTATGTCTATCCAGTGTGCCAGTTGACTTGAATACCTTTGATTTGCACAGAGTTATGATCTCAACTCCATTTCATTCCTCCTGCATATCAATAAAGAGCTAAGGCCAAATGATGAGTGCTTTTGAAAAACCCGCCCAAAATTAATGGAAGTCAAAATTTTAGAAATATAGCATAGGAAAATTAACTCAAATACAAAAATAGCCAAAGAAACAAGGGCAGGCCAAGAGTATACAGCTAATTCTAAACAAGGAGGACAAAGATATAAACAATGTCTATCAAATAATTCAGTAAGTGTGAACACACAGAGAAGAAAGTGTGAACAGTCATAAAGTTACATTGGGGCTTTCCTTAGTGAGAAAAGTCATCAGATCATAAACACTAAAGCTACAGAAGATGTGGTTATCAAAATGAAGAGTTTGTTTGTGCCAGTTACGTTTTACATGAGAAGTTGAGGGGAAAATATAGAATATGTTTTATAAGAAGTATTGTTTGTGGCATTTAATGTGTTAGGGCCAAATTTTGCCTTGGGTACATCCTCGTGGCTGCTATTGAAGTCAATGGAAATCATGCATGTTCATGAAAGAACTGAATGTGGTTGAGAGATGTGGCTGCAGGAAGTGACAGTTGTTTTAGAATTATTATTAATTGTTTGTCTTTGTATTAGTTAAAATTTTCACAAGCACCAAAGGATTTAGGTGCCTTGGTGTGGATGCACAAAAGGAGTTTGGTGCCTATTTTAGTTGTCTACGTTTCAATTTTGGGACCAATGTGATGCACAAAACTCCTCCTAAGCCCTGTAGGCCTCTCAACTCAATCAGCACCTTAGTTTTTGCCATAGAAAGTCCCCTAGGCACCTATGTTTCACATGCCCACTGCGGCCTCCCTCTAGGCCTCTGGATACCTATCTCCTGCCAAAGCGAGAGGTTCACAAACCCGAGGAAGACAGGTGCTCAGTCACATAAGTTGCATATGGGGCTTGATCGCATAGGCCCCCTCAGAAATTTTAGCCCTGGGGTTAGGGTATTCACCTGGCATGTGGGAGACCCCCAAGTCCAGTATCCCCTCCACCTGAGGGGGAGAAAGAATTTGACTGGAATCTGTCACTGATCAGGTGAGTGCTTTAATCCCTGGGCTATGGGATAGCCTGATGTGGGACTCCCTCAGTCTCTCCTGTTGAAGCTGTTGTATTCTGGATAAATAATTAAAGAGGCATTAGAGCAGGGGGACTGGATCCTAGATCTTCCATATCCTGGGGGAATGTGCTAACCACCAGGTTATAGAGTCATTCTCTGCTTGTGTTCCTTTTGTGTAGCCAGGCTTTAGGAACTAAGGGTACATCTACACTACAGCGGGGAGTCGATTTAAGATACGCAAATTCAGCTACGTGAATAGCGTAGCTGAATTCGACGTATTACAGCCGACTTACCCCGTTGTGAGGACGGCGGCAAAATCGACTTCTGCCGCTTTTTGTCGGCGGCGCTTACTACCACCTCCGCTGGTGGAGTTAGAGCGCCGATTCGGGGATCGATTGTCGCGTCCCGACGGGACGCGATAAATCGATCCCCGAGAGGTCGATTTCTACCCGCCGATTCAGGCGGGTAGTATAGACCAGGCCTAAGTCTCATTGAAAGACAATTGGACTTAAGCTCCTAAGACTTTTTTGAAAATGGCACTTAGGCTCCTAAGTCCCTTATATTTTAGTGCCTTTATATGTTAGAGAACTTTATTTTTACATAATAAATTTAGATTTAGTCGTATACTATTCTTAGGCTTCTTTGTGCTTTTGATTCAGGGCTGTTTTAGGAATGCATACAAATATTTCATTTCAAGTAGGTAACACATCTTTTTGGTAAAAAATACTGAAAGCCTTAGAGATTTCAGAAAGTGGAAGAGAGAGGAATGTTTTAACACAACAGTTGGTGATCTCAGATATTTCAGAGGGCTAAAGAAATATTAGTCAACACCATTTTTTTAAAATCATGTATTGACCAAGTAAGAAATCAGTGCAAGTTTTCACACAGGCCCATTACTGCACATTACATTTATCGACATAGAAACAGCCGCCTCAGTGCATAGTGGGGAAGAAAATGAACATTTAATTTCATAGGATGAAGAATCCCCTCACCGTACCATAGCCTGCTTATTTTAATGCTCCTGATGCTGCTGCAGCTTCAGCATTCTCTGGCTCCACCACATAGTATCAGGTTATCAGATGATGTGTCAAGGGGCACACTCCAAAGCTCCATATGCCATAATTAGGAAAATCTATTCCAGTTTCCACAAGTCAGAGCCACTGCTGCAGAAGGTCACCAAGTAATAACAACAGCAACTTTATGGCACTGGAGTTTATAAGGAAACCAGCAACTTCTGTTCTGTCAACACCTGTAGATAATGTAAAGGGACCAAGGGAAATTATATTCACTGATGAGTGGGACTGGCTTTATGATAGCTACAGTATATTAATTTGAAGAAAAGCATAACAGGAAAATGAGGACAAACACACTAGAGTGCTTGGGAGCAGTGGGGGAAGCTCACAAGGGCATGCTGGCACTCCATCAGTCACTGCTGGTTGAGGTTCTGCTGTCTGAACTTGGCCAGCACATCCCACGAGTGTGAATATGCAGAGTCCATCTCAAAGAATTCTGGTTACAAGTAAGTAACCTTCATTAGTCCCTGGGGAATCATCACTGAATGGGGGTGTTTCTAGTGGGAGATGCAGGGATCAGTCCAATGCTATTCAACATTTTCATCAATGATCTGGAAGTAAGTATAAAATAATTGATGATAAAATTTGCACATGGCACAAAGATGTGTGGTGTGATAAATAATGCTGGGGACACGTCAGTCATACAGAGCTATCTGGATCACTTCGTAACCTGGCCCCATGCCAATAAAATGCATTTTAATACAGCCAAATGAAAAATTATACATCTACAACAGGGAATGCAGGTCACCCCTACAAAATGGAGGATTGTATTATGGAAAGCACTGATGCTGTAAAGGATTTAGGGGTCATAGTGGACAAGCAACTTGACATGAGCTTTCAGTGCATTGCAGTGGCAAAAGGGGCTAATGTGATCCCGTGATATACAAAGAGAAGTAGTGAGTAGGAGCAGTATAGCACTGGTGAGACTGAGACTGGAATACTGTGTCCAGTTCTGGTATCCACGTTTTAAAGAGGATGTTGAAAAAAGAGAAGGTGCAGAAAAGAGCTCAATCTCTTTAGTTTATCAAAAAAGAAGACTAAGAGCTGACTTCACGGAGGAGAAAATAATGGCTACTTCAATCTAGTGGAAAAAGGCATAATAAGAACCAATGGCTAGAAGCTGAAGCCAGAAAAATTCAAATTAGAAATTAGGCACATGTTTTTAACAGTGAGGTAATTAACCACTGGGACAAACTACCAAGGGAAATGATGGAATCTTCCCCTCTTGTCTTCATATCAAAACTGGATGTCTTTATGGAATATGTGCTAAAGCTAAGGCTATGTTTTAGTCATGGGTATTTTTAGTAAATGTCATGGACAGGTCATGGGCAGTAAACAAAAATTCATGGCCCGTGATCTGTTCATATCTTACACTATATACCCCTGACTAAATCTTGGGTGCCATGGGTGCTCAGAGGGGAGAGGCACCCTGGGGGTGCTGTGGTGCTCAGGAGGGTGGCCCAAGGGGTGTCGTGGGTGCTGAGTGGGGGAGTGACAAGTGGCATACAGCCTGGGACCCCCACTGGTGCTGGGGGGGGGCTGACGGTGGTGCGTGGCTCGGGACCCCCGCTGGTGCTGGGGGTGAGGTGAGGCGGGCAGCGGCGCGCAGCCCAGGACCCACACTGGTGCTGGGGCAGGGGGCGGGGGGATTGGCGGCGCTTGCAGGCTCCTTAGCCAGCTCCATGCCTCCCCAGAAGTGGTGACATCCCTCAGCTCCTAGGCGGAGGCATGGCCATGAAGCTCTGTGTGCTGCCTTTTCCCCAAGCGCCAGCTCCACAGTTCCCATTGGCTGGGAACCACAGCCAATGGGGGCTGTGGGGATGGTGCCTGCAGGCGGAGGCAGTGTGCAGATCCCTTTTGCCATGCATCCCCCTAGGAGCCAAAGGATGTTGCTCCTTCCGGGGAGCCCTTGTGAGGTAAACATCCCCCAGAGCCCTCACCCTCTCCCGTGCCCCAACCCCCAGCCCTGAACCTACCACCCAAACTCCTGCTGCTGCTGGGGTCAGGGTGGTGGCGCAAGACTGCCCCAGCAGCAGCTGGTGCAGCTGGTGGCTGCAGAAATCACGGAGGTCACGGAAAATCATGGAATCCGTCACCTCTGTGACAAACTTGCAGTCTTAGCTATAGTCAAACACAAGTTATTTGGCTTAATACAGGAGTAACTGAGTGAAACATAATGGTCTGTGATATACAAGAAGTCAGACTAGATGATCTCATGATCTCTTCTGGCCTTAAACTCTATGAATCTATGAATATTGAAGGAAATTATTTTGGAGACATAAACTGGAAAATGGGGGTTACAAATAGTACTCCTGTGGTGATCCTGAGAGTTTGGCTTATCAGATTATCTGGGGGAGGAATTTCTCAGTGGTTTGAGCATTGGCCTGCTTAACCCAGGGTTGTGAGTTCAATCCTTGAGGGGGCCATTTAGGGATCTGGGGCAAAAAATCAGTACTTGGTCCTGCTAGTGAAGACAGGGGGCTGGACTCAATGACCTTTTAGGGTCCCTTCCAGTTCTATGAGATAGGTATATCTCCATATATATTTGATACTAAGAACAGTAAATTAAGTATTAATCTTTTCTCAATGAGGAATACAGAATTTGCCACACCAAATCAGCCCATTGGCCCATCAAGTCCTATATCCCAGGGGTCAGCAACCTTTGGCATGCGACTCGCCAAGGTAGGGACCCTGGCGGGCCGGGCCAGTTTGTTTACCTGCAGCATCCTCAGGTTCGGCCGATCGCGGCTCCCACTGGCCGCAGTTCGCTGCTCTGGTCCAATTGGGGCGGCGGGAAGTGGCGGCCAGTACATCCCTTGGCCTGCGCCACTTCCCGCCGCCCCCATTGGCCTGGGATAGTGAACCACGGCCAGTGGGAGCTGAGATTTGCCAAACCTGCAGACGCAGCAGGTAAACAAACCAGCCTGGCCAGCCAGGGTACTTACCCTGGCGAGCTGTGTGCCAAAGGTTGCCGACCCCTGCTATATCCTGTCTCCAGTAATGGCCAATACTTGCTGCTTTAGAGGAAGATGAAATCCCCCTAAAATGCATCTGGCCAATTTTGCAATGCCAGTTATGTAGGGAGGAAAATATCCTCCTTAACCCAGAGTGTGATCAGTTTATGCCTTGGCATGAGATTTGTCTTTTACCATACATAAAAATATTGTTCATTTTTGAACAGCATTCGTTCTAGTTCTGCTAATATACTCCTCTTCTCAGATGTGCAATAGCCACATGCTACACTCTTCTATTTGGGTATGTGATGGGGTGTACGAGGCATTTACTGCCCCCTGGAAGAGGCCCCATCACCTTGGCATACCCAACACTAAGAATGTGTCCTACTGGAAGGGAAGAGCAGCAAGTTCAGACCTCCACAGGTTGTCTAGAGAGGCCTCCGATGAAGAGCTGCAGGCAGAACCAGCAAGAGTTGGTCCTCCGGCACCTGGAAGGAATGGGAGCAGGCAGATGCCAATAAAGGCCAAAAAGGCCACGTAAAAAAGGCTGGCTGCTTCTACTAGGGACTAGTTCTGTGTGAAGTCTGGACAGAGAAGGAAAGCTTTCTCTGCCCTAACCCTAGTAACTTGGCCTGGTCAAGAGTCTAACCTTGACAATATTTACTGTTGGATCTCTATAAAGGACAGGTGGCTATTTTAAGTTCAGATTCAATTTGTTTTTCTGTTAACCCCAGAAGGGAACTGGATTGAAAGCTGTCTTGGCTGGAGGGCTAGGCCACAGAAGTGGCAGGCCATTACAGAACTATAACCCTTCAATCAGTGGTCTTTTTCCATATGCACATATGATGATTGTTCAGCATGTACAAGCAAAACGTATCATATGCTCATATTCTTTATATATAGGTTTTCTCTAGTAACCTAAGAATTAGAAGCTTAAATTACAATATGGCTCCATCACATATTCCTTATTCCTAATTCCTATTGACTCCATTTATCAGAAATCAAAGATTGGAAAGATCCTGAACTCTTTAATCCATCACCACTCAGGAAAAATAAACTTAACAGTACAAGACTCAGAAGCTTATACTATTAAACTAACACTGTGCTTTGCAATACCAGAGAGGTCTGTTTTCCCATTTTATTTTTTAAAGTACTTCTTATTATAGTATATTGGTCAAAACATATGACCTGTAACACATATCTCTCAATATATATAGATAATATATCTCTCAATTATATAGATGTGAAATATTTTAAAAATATGATCTCAGTGGAACTTCTATGGCTACCAAAGAGTATGAAGCACTTGGGCATATTGTTAAATAGAAAACTAGAAATAATGGTAAGAGTTGTTATCAGTCAGACAAGCAGAACACTTCACATTGTGTAGCAAATTAATGCTATCAATGTGGTCAGACCCAAATGGTCAAAAATGAAAGCCTCTCTGCTGAGATATTACTCAGGCCCCAAACTAGAGCCACCCAGAGCTGGCAACTCAGAGACACACTGATGTCAATGTGCGCAACCCTGGATCCAGGTGCAGGGTCAGGGCCACTTCAAATTCTACTCCGTTATTTTAAAAGACTCCAGGATAAAAGCAAAACCTTTCTATGGGAAGGGAACAGACCATGATATAAGAGAAGGGTCATAAAAATGTTTTAATTTGACAATTAACAGCTGAGATTTCCTGGTCAATAATTTCAAGTTATTTATATTCCTGCTGTCTTAGAATATCTGGGCCATTGCCTATAGCTCTTTCAATATAAAGCATGCACAACTCTAATCTCAAAATGTTATACAATGTTACTTAGACTATTTTATCCTAATTGTTCATTTCCGTCTCTCAAAGATAGGAATTAGAGTGCTTTGATGAGAAATAATGATTGAATATATTGAACGATATTAAAGATCTGCTAGTGAGTCTAAAATGAAATTACAACAATTTAAAATCATACAAAGAATGTATCGATCACCCGCAAACTTATTCACATAGAGAATGATAGGTGCTGGCAGTATGGGAATTAGGTTAATAGTTTGACGGATATTATTAGGCAGTATTGTAATAGGAGATGTTATGTAACAGAAGTAGAAGGGAACAATGGGCTACCAACTGCATCAGAACTATGTTTGCTACATCATTTTTTTCCATCAATGGGACTGTAAAGTTATTTTAAAATGGACTCCACTGGTGCTCGGTTGTGCAAGGCAGAGATCATTAAAAGGTTGAAAAGCTTGTGCTCCTTTTTCAAAAGTTGGTTTGTTTATCGGGAAGAAAATGAACATCCTATTTATAAAATAAATTGCAAAACTGAAGCATTTATTGAGATAATGGAATAAATTCATATTTTATCAGAAGGAAAATAGAGACTTACAAGTAAGAGGAATATGAGATCACTACATAGGTGTTGATAGTAAATAATATAGCAATGGGTTTATTTTTGTTAAGTGTTTCTTTATTGTTGTCCATAGTTTGTTATTCTCACCTATAGTTTTGTAACATTGTTTTTAAAATAATAAAAACAATTTAAATTTAAAAGTAGGCTTGATTTTGATGACCAAAATGGGTGGTACCAGACATTTTAAATATATCTAGTTGCATATTATTTTTGGTTTGTGATATGCAATCTGGTTACATCATTTCCAATTTCATGCACACACACATTTTCTTTCTCTCACATGTGCACGCACACACACACACACAGATGTAAACATACACATATACATACATGATACACCCTAATACCTATGTGCAATACATTTAATCAGGCACATGATCAATTTACAGCATAGGTTAAATTGATGATGATGGTTTTTACATGATCACCTGAAACCCTCAATAGAACTTGATAATAATCAAAGCTTTAAATATAATAGCATGTAGAAATTGAATTGGCTCCAGAGAGGCTAATCCCTCAAGTCAATATTTAAAAATTAGAGTTGTTGTGTGAAAAGTGCTAAATTGGAGAACTGCCAGTTGCTGAAAGCTCACATATAAGACTCTCCAGGGTGTCAGAATGAAGACAAGATTAACAGTGGAATAATCTGGGAAGAACCACTGAAAAGTAGATGGGGCTTGAGGCTGAGAATTGGGCATTCTATGTTCTGTTTTCTGCTATGCTCCTAACTTGCTCTGTGATATTGGGTGAATCACTTAACTTCTCTGTGTAGCCTTTTATTCAGGGTTCTTATCCTTCATGTCAACTGCTTTGATGTCAATGGATAAAAATACGAGGGGCACATCCTCAGAGGTTGTAAATTGTCATAGCTCTATTATGGAGTTATGACAATTTACACAAGCTGATCTGCCCCTGGATAACTGCTAAAGCTCCAGTCCTGCAAAGATTTACACACGTGCTTAACTTTACACCCTATAATTAGTCCCATTGAAGTCAATGAGACTATTCACAAGGCCCAAAGTTGAGCACACAACTAAGTCTTTGCAGGATTGAGGTCTAAATATTCATAATCAGCTGTATTCTTTTTGGAGAGCATTTCATTGGTTTTCCTTTGCTACTAAATTTAAACCCAACTGACAGCAACCCGAGCTCCACTGACAGGAAGCAGAGTAGCTCTCCCATGTCCTCTCCAAAGCAACTAAAGGAAAAGAATTACCAGCAGCTTGTTCTCTAAATGGGTGCTCAGATTATTAAAAACAATGTAAAAATGTAGGTGAAAATATTGAAAATACTCAGACATGCACATACCACATGGGGCATATAATGAATGAAAGGCAAATACCAACATACCCTATACACTTTTTTTTTTTTTTGGTCCTCTTTTAGCATTTTTGCAAACAGCAAGTATTAAGGCTGTTTTCTGCGTCTGAGTTTTAGGAAAAGTGAGACCTTAAAGGGTGCTAGTATTTCAAAATGTTCCCATATATTTTATTTTGAAGGGGCAGTAAGAGTAACAGATGTATTTGTAAATTATCAAAGTAATTAATTTTTAGAATAAACTTGGGAATTTGCAGCCTTTCAGCCACTTTCTAGCCTGTGCTAACTTCAGATCTAGTACATTCAATAAAAGCCAAATCCTGCCCTCAGGCACATGATCACAGCTGTCATTGACCTCAACGGGAGCCAGGCATATAAATCAAAAGGTAGATTTTAACCCTAGGGGCCTGATCCAAAACCCACTGAGTCAATCAGAATCTTTTCAATTAACTTCAGTAGGTTTTGGATAAAGGCTTCAGAACTAGCTAAAATGGGGGGGCGGGGGGAATAGCTCAGCATTTTGAGCATTGGCCTGCTAAACCCAGGGTTGTGAATTCAATACTTAAGGGGGCCATTTAGGGATCAGGGTGGGGAACTGTCAGGGACAGTACTTGGTCCTGCTAATGAAGGCAGGGGACTGGACTCAATGACCTTTCAAGGTCCCTTCTAGTTCTATGAGATAGGTATATCTCCATATATTATTATGTTTTATTATTAGACACTTGAGAGGGTGTGGTTCATTTCTCTGAACACAGCACTGGGAATGAGGATCTCTTGAGTAATGCTGGTGCTGATGCTAACGCCTCACCTCTGAACTTGCGTGTATAGTCACTTACAGGGACATGGTTAGCTTGAAAACTATTATGTCTTTAAAAAGAAAAGATTAAAAGTAATTTCAGGTACTATTCCTATGTCTGAGTCCCTCTGTTTTTCTAACTCTAGAACTGAATAGTCTTCTTTTATCAAATGTTTCACTCTCAGCTTTTGTCATGTCCAAGATACACACAAACAACAAAGGAAACTCAGTGCACAGGAAAACTATAAAAATGACTATACACAAAGGGCTGTCAAATGCACAAAGAGCACAGACTGGGGAGGGGGGAACAAACAATATTTTTCTTCTTATTGCGTTCATCTATGGCAATATTTGTATCACTAGCAGGTACATTATCAGGCCAAACTTTGATTTTTAAATTGGTGGTGTCTTTAAATTTTCTGCCTCAGTTCCCCTATATTTAAAATGGGGATATAAACATATCATAGGAAAGTTGTCAGGTTTAGTTAATATCTGTAAAGTGTTTTGCAAATCAAAAGTGCCATGAAAGGGCTAAGGCATTTTTTTCACTCCCTTCCTTAGTTTCAGAGAACCACAGGATTAGAAGGGACTTCAAGGGTCATCTAGTCTAATGCCCTGGCAAGATGCAGGATTTGTTGTGATTAAACCATCCAAGACAGATGGCTGCCCAGCCTCCTTTTGAAAACCTCCAGTGAAGGAGCTTCCACAACCTCCCTAGTCAGTCACTGCCCTACTGTTCTTACAGTTGGGAAGTTTTTCCTGAGATTTAATCTAAATATGCCATGCTATATAGTTTGAACTCATTGCCTCTTGTGCTGCTCTCTGTGGAAAGAGAGAACAACTTTTCTCTGTCTTTTTTATGGCAGCCTCTAAAGCAGTGGTCGGCAATGTTGGCACACGGCTCGCCAGGGTAAGCACCCTGGTGGGCCGGGCCAGTTTTATTTACCTGCTGACACGGCAGGTTCGGACAATCGCGGCCCTCACTGGCCGCGGTTTGCTGTCCCGGGCCAATGGGGGCGGCGAGAAGCGGCGCGGGCAAGCGATGTGCTGCCTCTGTTAATGCAACCTAAAATTTCATTTGCTTTCTTTTTGCAACAGCATCACGTTGCTGACTCATGTTGAGGTTGTGATCCACCACAACTCCCAGATTCTTCTCAGCAGTGCTGCTGCCAAGCCAGTTATCCCCCATTTTTAATCTTTCACTTACCTCCTCCAAAATTCACTCCCTTTAGGTTAACCTTAAAGCCCGTGACCTCCACTCCCCGATTCATCCCTCATGACTAAATTCTTCAAACTACATCTTATTTCCAAAATAATAATAATAAAAAGATGAGTCAGAAAGATTCATATGGAACAAAGCTTACCACACAATCTTTACCATAACCCTCATTCTTTCATACTGTGCTCCCTATCAATTTGACATCCATTGCTGTGCTATGTCTTAAGCTTGCCAAGGCATCCACTCAAGTAGACACTTATGCCTATGTGGAAACCCATTGGTGCCAATAGGTCTCCATGTGGCTCCTCCCACTTGGATGCTTTTGCAGGATCAATCAAGAGGCATCATGATTTTAAGTGATGTGGAGCAGGAAACTGTCTTTAATTGTTTGGTTTGTGTGTGGGGGGGGGGGGGGAGAGGGCATGTTATTTGTCCTCAGCATCATGTACAACTATCAAACTATATAAATAAATAATTTTAGAATGATTTCCTCAATTTGTTTACATTTTCGCTACTAATGGTAATTATCCACTGAAAATTAAACACTGCAAATGTTACTGCCTAATTATTGCTAAAATCTGCAACATCAGAAAGACAAACTGCTTCCTTGAAATACCGCAGAAATTTAATTATTTTTTAAAATATAAAAAATAGTAAGAGTTGAATATTGAGGTTCTGTGGGGTTTTTCCTCTGATAGACAAGAACATAAGAACAGCCATACGGGGTCACACCAAAGGTCCATCTAGCCCAGTATCCTGTCTTCTGACACTGGCCAATGCCAGGTGCCGCAGAGGGAATGAACAGAACAGGTAATCATCAAGTGATCCATCCACTGTTGCCCATTCCCAGCAAGGTGGGTGTGGTAATATATTTTATTGGACCAACTTCTGTTGGTGAGAGAGACAAACTTTCGAGCCACACAGAGCTCGTCTCCAGGTCTGGGAAAGGTATTGTGAGGTACTTCACAGAGCTTCAATTTTTACATCTAATTTTTACTTATCTTATGTAAAATGTTTGTGTCAAATAATAATTTTGAAACTCTTTCACATCAACTTTTCTCATTTACTAATATATTGTCATTTAATACAGTGGTTCTCAAAGCCGGTCCGCCGCTTGTTCAAGGAAAGCCCCGGCCGGGCCGGGCCGGGCCAGTTTGTTTACCTGCTGCATCCGCAGGTTCGGCCAATCGTGGCTCCCACTGGCTGCGGTTTGCCGCTCCAGGCCAATGTGGGCTGCGGGAAGCGGCGGCCAGTACGTCCCTTGGCCTGCGCCGCTTCCCGCAGCCCCCGTTGGCCTGGATAGGCAAACTGCGGCCACTGGGAACTGCGATTGGCCTAACCTGCGGACGCGGCAGGTAAACAAACTGACCCGGCCCTCCAGGGGCTTTCCCTGAACAAGCGGCGGACCAGCTTTGAGAACCACTAATTTAATAGAGAGTTTTTGCTCCCACTGAAGATTAGCCATTCATTTCTCTGAAGCAAATTTGACAGGCCTTGATTTTATCACCTGCTGGAAAGCACTGAACCAATTAGGCATATGAAGCCACATCCCAAAGTCATTATTCAATCCTTACTCAGGCAATACATTTTTGTATTCAGGGGGAGTTTTGTCTAGCAAGGGAAAGGAAGGTTATCAGGATTGGAACTACGTATTTTGCCGTTCAAAACCCATCACCAAGTATATTGAGCTCTTGCCACCTTGACTGCTGTTACTGAGTAAAGGTATTTCCTTTTTCTGGGCTACAGTTTACATGTTTCGCTGTACTGTTCAGACACTGTAACACTTTACAGTGAATAACTACTGCCTGAGAGCCTTATCCATGCAACAGGTGATTAAAGTGCTCAAATATAACTAGCCTGTAAAATGTGTGCAAAAATTATGAAAAGACATCTCTTTAAAATGTTACCGTGCTGTAAATAAAAAGCCTGTACATTTGAAGCACTGGGAACTAATTCAATTTATCTCTCAATGAGATAGTTTTCTGTCAGATTCCAATCAGCAAATCAATAAATAAATCTATATGTAAATGAATAGAATAGTAACCACTACATTTTACCTTGTTAAACACTAGAGATGGGCCAAATTTCCTCTGGGGATGGAGGGGTTAGAGGTCATTGTGGCAGAAGCAGCAATCGCATAAGTGGTGTAAGCTGGTCAGAAAATTGGTATAATTAATGGGTATACTTTGAAGTGGCAAAGTAGTGTCACTTGTAGTGATTTGGCCATTAATGCCAATGTGGTGTGCAAATTGAGTGTCACCGTGATTTAATATTCTGTGTGGATGAAATTCAGTCCCTGGCATTATTTGTTTAACTCACCTTGAAGTCAACAAGAATGGCTTCTACTTACATCAGGGCAGAATTTGCCCCCAAGAAATATGGTGACAGGCACATGGCATAACAAAGTAGAGGATCTGCATTATCTTATGTTCTCCCATTTGTTGCTTTTTCAATTACACCTTTTCTTTAATCCCTACAGCATTTGTCTATTGCATGTGTGTCTGGTTCAAAATCTAAGAGGAAGGTAAACCGTATGGCCCTTATTCAGGAAAGCACAAACACTGGTGCCTAACTTTAAGCACATGCTTAAATCCTATTGAAGTTAAGCATATGCTTAAATGCTTTCGTGAATAGGAATACTCTCTTGAATTGGTGCCCATATAGGTGATGACTATTAGTGGGGTGCAAAGTTAATTTCACCCACCTGATATCATATATAAGGCTAGTTGTTCACCCATTGATGAAAAATAATGTGCCTTAGCTCTCCTATATAAGCAGAGTTACCTGTTCTTAATATCAAAAGTAATCTGTTTTATTTACCAATAGTATTTTCATCCGTGGGGTCAAACTGCCCTGATTACTAGTCAAAATCTATTCTAGAGGAGTTAGCTCAAGGAGGGGGGCACAGTCAGGGCTGGTCAAATCATGAAAATATGTCTGTGCATTTATTTGAGTGGCAGAAAAATTGGTTTAACATATTTATTTGTGCTGGTTGAATAAAATAAAGGATCTGTAAATTATTCAAACAGAAAATGCCAAAGTTTGTCAGATACACAAGAATGGCCATACATGGTCAGAGCAGTGGTCCCTCTAGCCAGGTATCCTATCTTCCAACAGTGGCCAATGGGAGATGCTTCAGAGGGAATGAACAGAAGAGGGCAATTATTGAGTGATCCATCCCCTTTCAGCCAATCCCAGCTTCTGGCAGTCAGAGTCTTAGGGACATCCAGAGCATGGGGTTGCATCCCTGACCATCTTGGCCAATAGCCATTGATGGACCTATCCCCCACAAAGGTGGCTATATTTGCAACAAATCATTTGATGCTAGTCATAGCAAAGCCTTTCCTGTATCTACTCCAATTGTTTTCTCTGTCCTATTCCCAGCACTTCCATGTTACTTAATCTGCCAGTGTCCATCTGAGTCTATTCGGAGTGTCTGTGGAGCCACATGTAAAGAAACCAAACATCCCCCCACCCTCACTCTTCTTCTTCAAACAAAAAACTCTCCACAAACTTTTTTTTTTAATGGGAAGTATTTAATATTCTTTTTTTCAAAGGTTACTGAAAGGATTTTAGGTATTGCTTTGTGTTTGGAAGTATGCTGTCTGTCCCAAAGGCATCAGCACACTGCCCAGTTATTATTCAAGGGCTGGGGTGGGGCACATATAAATCAATTGCTTCATTTTCATGGGGTGAGATCCTCACCCTCACTCCAGTGCCTGTATGCCAAGTGAAAGGATCATAGCAGCATAAAGGGCTGTCTAAGTTGTGCTGGGGACTGCAGAGCAGTTTGGAATTTCGAAGGCACAAAGGCAGCTTTTATCCCCATCTTCCCATGGGCTGGGAGTTCCATGCTAAGCATCTTACAGGTGCTGCACAGAATCTCACCCGTCGGTTTTAAGACCGGAAGGAGCCATTATGATCAAGTCTGTCTCAGCTTCTTCATAACATGGGCCATAGAATTTCACCCAGGAATTTCTTTGGTAGCGAGCATTATTCTCCACTACTATGTAAGTGAGCACACTCAAACCCAATAGCTTGTGAAATATGGGTCCAAGGTCACACAGCACAATGGTAGAGTCAGGATTAGAACCCAGGTCTCCTAGCTTCCAGTCCCCTATTTTAATTGTACTCCCACTCAACAACAGTGCCATGATTGGTAGCATTTTATCAAAGGGATTCTGGGAACTAAATAAGGATACAGATATTACCTCAATGCTTGTTTTACTGGCAAGAAAGAGAGCCAGACCTAGAGTTTATTGAATGACCTCAATCTTAAATGTGCACAATAACCAAATAATCGTAAAACAGAGAAAAGAAAAAGAAATATTCCTTATGTTGTTTTTGGAGTTCCGTCAAAGCACCATAGGTATATACTGTATTGTACTACAGTAGGGATCGGCAACCTTTGGCATGCGGCTTGCCAGGGTAAGCACCCTGGCGGGCCGGGCCGGGCATTTGCAGGTTCGGCCGATCGTAGCTCCCACTGGCCGCGGTTCACCGTCCCAGGCCAATGGGGGCTGTGGGAAGTGGGGGCCAGCGCATCCCTCAGCCCGTGCCACTTCCTGCAGCCCCCATTGGCCTGGGACGGTGAACCGCGGCCAGTGGGAGCTGCAATCGGCTAAACCCGTGTACGCGGCAGGTAAACAAACCATCCCGGCCCGCCAGGGTGCCTACCCTGGCGAGCCGCATGCCAAAGGTTGCCGATCCCTGTACTACAACATCATAAGCTTCATTGACACCAAAGCCAGATAATTGTAACCTAAAGGCCTGATTCTGCCACCCTCCCTTGGATAGAGCAGTACCTTACTTCATGAGGAGCCCCATTGAGATCAATAGGAAGGAATTTTAAAAGAAGCACACCAAACACAAGGGTGAAAACCTGGCTCCATTGACATCAATGGGAGTTTTGGCTTTGACTTCAATTCAGAGTGTGGTAGAGAGTTCTAAGAGAGAAATAGGACTTTACCCCAGGAGTTTTGGAGGGAATATGAACCCTCATGCTTCAGGGCATGAGTCAACCTCTAACTAATAAGTATGGCCATTCTTATGTTATGACAATGACTGGGTGTAGTATCTCTTTGCCAGGTCTTTGAAGCTGAGCCCTCTGGTTTTAAGTAACTTCTAATTCCATTCTCTCCCCCAGGCTGCCATTTAAAATATTTCAGTTACGTGGCTGAAGAGTTCATCTACTTCCACAATGGATGCTATGTCAATGATTATGTAATATACATCCCCCATCTCAACAACAAAACTAATAGCCCAATTGTAGTTTTGTCTTAGAGACTGAATCATACCAAAACCCTGGATTATCTCAACATCCCCAATCTTTGGCTCTGAATCGACACTTTTCAATGAGCACTATCTGTATTATTAAATTCAGAAAGTAGCATGAGCGCCTTGCAGTGAACAAAATATTCATAGAGATTGTTATGCCTGTATTTGGTGGTCTCTCAATTAGCCAATCAAGCTCGGCCAGTTCTTTAGTTCCAGCATTTACATTTTCAGTTGGATGCACATTGGAAACTAGGAGCAGAAAGAAACTCCTATTAACATTCATGGGATATTTTGCAGCCAATGTTCCTGAAAATTCATCACTAAGTCTCTGTGTGGTTTTATTTATGACTCACCGGTGAATTTTTCCAGTTTTTTGACTATGTAATTCCACTGGTATCAATAGAGTCAAACTGGCACAAAACTGGAGGAGCACAATGGGGAATCAGGCCCCTAATCTTGAGTTCACAGCTGCAAAATTTCAAAAAAAAGATCAATTTTTATTTCTTTCAAATATTTTAGCAAAAGAATTACATTTGCAGGAGATTAGGAGAGATAACAAAGGACTTTTAGCCAGAGTAGCATCCATTCTTTAGAGGAAAGTATTCAGTCTCCTACAAATGAAATGTCACGTTATTTTTAGATGAGGCTTTTTGCCAACAGTATCTAGAACAAGTAGATCAACACACGCTCTGATTATATTTAGCATAACAACCTTATTTAAAAATGTAAATGGTTATAGTTCTTCTTTAATGTCA
This sequence comes from Trachemys scripta elegans, assembly GCF_013100865.1. NCBI lineage: Eukaryota > Metazoa > Chordata > Testudines > Emydidae > Trachemys > Trachemys scripta. The sequence goes on from NC_048298.1 coordinate 265,847,813, forward strand.
CTTGCAATAAGTCTACAGTGCGCCAATTCCCCAAGTAAAGGTGCATTATTTAGTTCATAAATTTAAAAAGCCTTTTAAAAATGTTTACCGTTTACAAATAATGGTAAGCACAAGTTCAGTGTATGCCTTAAAATACATTAATTTTTTTCCTGGTTTGGATAGAAAGGTGTATTTTTATCGAGACTTCTTAAAAACTTCTCAGAAATATTTCTGCTCTTTTATACATATTATTATCCTCCTCTTTAAAGAACTCACATCAGACACCTAAGATCAGCCATTGTCACCTATTAGAATTTGTGCCTATGGCACGCTACGAGTAGGTGACAAAGTCAATGAATTCAATGGAAAGACAATTTCATTACAAAGGGGAACATAATGTACTGATCCCTCAGTACTTAGTGAAGGGGATGCACTTAGGAATATCCATGATGGTGAGAGGTTTCAGAGTAGCAGCCGTGTTAGTCTGTATCCGCAAAAAAAAGAACAGGAGTACTTGTGGCACCTTAGAGATTATGCTCTAATAAATTTGTTAGTCTCTAAGGTGCCACAAGTACTCCTGTTCTTCTTTATGATGGTGAGAAATCTCTCAAAGTGAAGCCCTGTGTTGCCTTATCTCCTTTCTTAAAACCTTTGGAAGGTTCAGGAAGACTTGATCACTAGTCAATACAAATTACCCCTGAGGCTGAAAACTAGTTTGTCTCGTGTGACCTCTCTCTATTTTGTTGCATTTTTCAGCTGAGGGGCATTGCTACAATGAGCAGCATTCAATACATTCATACATTTACGCAAATATAGTCCTTGAATGCTAGGTCCTTGCAAACGTCTTAATTTCCCACTGAGGAGCCAGGACTCCTCAATGAGGCCGAATAATTTTTGTACAATCACACTCCATCTCATCACCAATGCCGTCCAAATAAGCTTCCAAAATTGCTTTCTCCCTTGCAGGAATAGGGCTTCTTGGGCAGGAATTACGTCACCAATGCTTGGGCTCAGTAGGGCAGAGCTAACCCTACTCCAAGGCTCACAACCCTATGCTCAGATTGCAAAGGCAACTCCCCTCCTTTCTCAGATTTGCTCTTTGTGCCTCCTTACCCACAAAATTGCAACAAGAGACATAACATCATAAACAGACATCAACAAGTATACAACTAAAGAGAGGCAAAAGTATCAATGGAAAACTGATCAGTAATCCAGATGGCCCATTAAGACTCATCAGGCCAAGCATGGACAAGCAAATAGGAGAGCAAATGGCAGTCAGAGGCACAAGAAGGTTAGGTATTCAGAGGGGGCTGAATATAGAGGCTTATATATTCAATATACAGCTTGCCAACTCTCCTAATTCTAGGTTTCAGAGTAGCAGCCGTGTTAGTCTGTATCCTCAAAAAGAACAGGAGTACTTGTGGCACCTTAGAGACTAACAAATTTATTAGAGCATAAGCTTTCGTGGATATGCATCCGAAGAAGCGGGCTGTAACCCACAAAAGCTTATGCTCTAATAAATTTGTTAGTCTCTAAGGTGCCACAAGTACTCCTGTTCTCCTAATTCTATCACCAGTCTCTTAATTTTTAATATATTTCTTAAAGTTCTATCTTCTAGAAAGTAGACTGCTTGAGAACCTCAGCTTTCCTTTTAATTAAAAGTAAGCTTCTCGCCCTCATGGCTGTGGAGAAAAACTTGAAAACATGAAGCGAATGCACCTTAAGGGCTCAGAAGGTAGAAGTCAAATAAACAGAATGCAAAGTCTATTTAAAATATAACTTGTGGCCTTTAAGCCAACCTCATGATTTTGGGGTGGCGGGGGGACTGTCATGATTTCTGAATATTATAAATTGGCAACGCTGAATATATGCAAACTCGTTGGGGTTCAGCTGGGATAGAGCATCATTCAAACCAGTCTATTGCAATCCACATCAGGAAATGGGCCAAGTGAATGGGACAGTCCTTCAGATGATCCTGCCCGCTGTTCCCTGACATCAGATCTGCCCTATCTTCCACATCCTCCCACTGAGGAAAGAAGCTACCTCACCAAGAAATAAACATATTAGACAAAATATGAGTACAATGAAACATCCTCCTTTCAAGGATATCCTGGGCCAGAATAAGAGGCAGCAGTGATACAAACACACCCACACCCCATTACAAAAATCACTCAACAGGTACATATTAATGACATGAGTCAATGGACAAACACAATATCATTCTCTCATTTATTTGGACTTTTACACATTGAAGCCACATTTAAGTGGGGAATGGGCAAACACGGTCGCTTAAAAGAAACATTCTACCTACAACTTGGCCTCAAACCTGAATAAGACTCAAACCAAAGAGTTTTTTTGGATTTCTTTTTTAATTTGAAAAAAATTATTAGCTTTCCTACCCCCATTATTTTTGCATTTTTGTGCATCTCTGCACTTCTGGATTCCAGCCAGACTATAGCAAGAAGCACTGGAAATACCATGAGTATGTTTACTCTGGATAGGTAGCCCTGGACCTTTTGAGGTTTACCCATCACTAGTGCAGAGAAGCTATTTTGGGTGTAACAGAATTAAGCAAACTAATTAAATTCAGTTCAAATGCAGATAGCCAATTGTTACAGTGATAAGTTCTGAACAGAGGCAGCGGTAGCCTATTGGGGGCCTGCCCCAACACATACTAAAAAAATGAATAGGGGCCCCCTTGAGGTGCTCGGGGCCCTAAGCAATTGCTTAGCCTGCTTACGCCTAGCGTGGGCTCTGGTTCTGAATGTTTGCATCTTTAAAAAGACTAATGAATGCCTTCAATTTTAGAAACCAATACACAAAAATTAGGAGTAAGAACGTGCCACTGAGTTTCCAGCACAACTCTTGTTTGAAAACAAGGAGGAGTGCTACTTATACTCAGTGGAAGATACAACTAGTGGAAGCTGCTTATTTTCACATTTCATAACTACTAATGCTTTTATTTCATTCAGTTTCAAAAACTCAGAAGGACCTACAGGGATTGGTTATCTCTTGGATGAATCTGTGCCAAGAAAATTCTGGGGAACATTCTGGACAAAATAAAAATAAAAGCTAGACAAACCATTTCATTTTACAAGGCTTCTTCCTAATGCCATTCTGCTTGTAGTGTTATAAGGCCTTTGTGATACTGGTTGGAACCGCTGTGAGGTAATTATATGTAGTTATATAAAACAGGCTAATGCTAGCCAAGCAAATTGCCTAAAACAAGGGGATGTGCTCCTTGTTAAATGTTTTGTCATGATGACCATGCCCTTTATTTATCTCTAACACAACATGCTTATTCTGCCCCTATCTATTGTATTCACCCTGCAAATTTATGAGGCTCTATTAATCTTCTGCCCTGCTGACTCTCTCTGTTGCAAAGTGTCAGCAGACTTTTGTACCTTGCTAATGTACAAAGGGCTTCCTATGAGTAATATCAGCATTTTGCCTTTTAATTGCACATATAATTTTTAGGTCTTACAGCTAATAAGGGAATTGAGACCACAGTTCATCATTGTCTCGAATGGTACTCCAGGGGTGTGGGGACTGTAGAAGCTCAGAGAAGAATATCGCTGTCCTGGTTCCAAGCAATAGTTTCTCTCATTATAGCAGCCCCATTCACACCACTATAGTTAAAGATCTGTCAGTGTCTCCATTATAAACCCTGCTTCCCCCCCCCCCCCCCCCTGATTTTATAACTTAGTTGTAAAAATTTACTCTGGTATTAAAACTTAGTATACTTGGACTCAGCCCAGGATATTTGTATTATTATTATCATTATGTTGTTATTATTATTACTACACATTTCAATAGGAGTTAGTTTTATTATTTTAAGGCTTTACTGTTTATAGCAGAACAAATGTTTTGCAATCAACTTGAAAACAGGCATTTCTCAAATTGGAATGTTGTGGTTGGTTTGCTCCCTCCTTCCCCTTCCAAAAAATTAAATACTGTGCTATTTAAATTGGAACAGTGGGCATTCTGACTTCACATTTGCTTTTCCCGCAGCCTTTTACTATGCCTTAAAATATGCATTTCTGATAAGTATCCTTATCACCCAAAATCCATTAGAAAAGAAATATAAAAAGTTAGCAGCATTCTTTTCAGTTCAATGTTGGTATGAGAGAACAACATGGGGCCCGTATGCTGTAGGTTAGGAGGCTATGTACTGTATTTTGCAGTTAAATGTCTTATCTACAAAAAGGCAGTTAAAAATGTTAAACAAATTAGGCTATTGTAGTGCGGCATTGATGGCAGTGGCTTATGCGAAGAAGCTTAGTGCAGCCTTGTATATAGTGCCTTGTGTGCATTATTGTTATTCTGCACAAATCCACAGAAGGATCAGAGGTCTGATTCAGTTATCTGATCCTTATGAAACATTGCCAGGTCTTAGCATGGGCTCAACTTGTTTTAATTACTTTTGCAGTCTTTGGTGGGTTTTGCCCATATACAGAGCAGGAAATTGAGTTTTGAGCTGAGGTTTGAAATATTTTCTCAAGGTGTTGGGGTTTGCCCCACCAGCCTGACTGGAACAGGGTATGTTTTCTACCTCTTAAAGCACAGATCTCAGGATACGTTTTGGGGACAAGAGCGTCGGTGGAGATGCTCAGCTTCCTTTGCTCTCCTTTTCATGATAGCACAGCTCCCTCAGGAGCCACACTGCCCTGAGGTCATGAGAGTGTCTGTAATTAACCTCCTCTTGGAAGTGCTTTGTTGCTATGGAGGTGGAAGTTGCTGTTGGTTCAGAAACCTGCGTGGACCCAAGATGATCATGTCACACAGATCAGCTGTTTGTCACCTTCCCCTTCTTTCTGGAGATCTCCATCAAGCTGAAAAGTTTCCACGGTGTTCAGGAGAGATCAGACTGGAGAGTGTTCTCACCTCTGTCCCTTGGTTTTGTGCAAATTCCAGTAAGGTGGATCCATTAGGGTTAACATGCTTGAAAGATGCTCACAGACTGTACACTTTTTAGGACTGACTCCCATCACACTCTTCCGTTCAGCAGTTAAGTGGTCTTTGATAATATTTCTCCATGACAGCAGTAGTGTGTGGGGTATCACTACAAAACAGTCTTATAACAGATGTAAAAAAGAAAAAAAATATTTTAAAAGATCCATATATTATACAAAGTCAGACAAGCACACCTTGATTTATAGGGTAATATGTCCATCTCAGAGGTCTGATGACTATGCAAACCACTCAGGCCTCACTCTTGTGGTTTTCATGTTTCCAGAACCACTCGCTGGAATTCCACCTCTGTAATTCAAAGCTGTCTGTTATTTATTATATATGTCATTTATCTTCAATCAGTGATAATAAGCATTTTGAACCTACAAAGTTAAATTTGGTAGCATCAGATCTTTGGTGGGGAAAGAAAAGATTAGTGCACCGTATGCTGATTGTAAAAAGGTTTATAGCCAGCAAGAGACACATCATAAAGACATAACCAAATATTCATATAGGATTGGAAACTTAATATAGAACACTGATGGGAAATGCAAATGTTTCCATTTACTTTTCTAGGAAGAGTGCCCAAATGCCCTTCTCATTATTTCCCATTATTTAGTATGTCTTTGTCATATATCTTATTACTAGTATTTTTGTGGTAAATAGTTCTAATATTTTAATCGTGTCTTGTACAAAATGTTTTCCCCATGTTTTCACTACCATATTCCCACTCACTGAAGAAGGTTATCCCAAATATACATCCATTAATGTCAGAGTACTTTGAGGTTCTGCTAAAATAAATAACCTTTCTAATTAAAAATAAAAATGACTTCAAAACTTCTGGAGTTTATATTTCTTTAATCTCTGAATTGTTTATTAAAAACAATTATTTTTCCTGCACTGACAGGATGAACTATGCCTTCATTATTTCAGTCTTTCTGATTTCTCTTTTTACACTAGAAGTAAATACTGCACACAGTAGGATTATCAAATGCACTTAAAACAAAGCTAGATTATATTAATTAGTGTTGTATGTGCACTTGCAGCGGGTAATATAGTTCATCCTCTGGCACTCAGCTCATTAATTTCAAAATGTATGTTACTAAACCTCTCATCTTAGTTTTACTTAATTAAATTATTAAGATGAAACTTAATAAAATCAGAGGTTTTTAAATGTCATTCAAGGCATTGCTACAATTAAGCGATCAAATATTCATAGTTTGTGGAAACTCAACTAAGCAAGACCATTCATTGTGTATGATCACTTTTGTCTTGATTTTTTTCAAAACTGGACTTTCTCCACTTCAATAATATGATTTACAAAGATAGAAAAAGAAATCAGCACATACCACTCTGAACTGAGAGATTAATTAAGGGTCAGTTTTTCAATCCGTACATACATAGTATAAAAATTAAACAATGTAGGCTAACAACAGAATTTTAGCTAAACTGTTATTGAAGGACACTGCTGTCTTCCAAAAAGTCTGGCCTAACTATGAGTGACTGGCTATGTGAAGTTCTAGAAAACGAATGAAGCACAGTTTAACCAACAGTGAGAGGTATATTTCTCTAAACACCTTCCTGGGGCAAACAGTTTGCGTACTTGTGCCTAGGAGCATATTTCATATCTATAAACAATGCACATTATCTTGCTTATGTGTGGCCAATATGGAGCTGTCTCCCTCCATGGGATTTTACATATCTTCCACTTAACTCAGAGATCTAAATAAAATGCAGTACCCTGAAACGTTACACGGGCCCACCCTGGAGGACACTCTGTCTCTAATGCAATGGATGGATTACACACCTACCTATGTTGTATTGAACGATTGTTATGGATGTAATAGGGATAATATATTTAATCTGATCGATAATTCAAGTACAGGACAGTTTAAAAAAAGCATTTGTATATTTCAGACACCCTATAAGAGAGGAAGCAGTGAAAATTACTTATCCAAATGTAAAAGAGGATTGCAGTATTGGGTATGTCTATACTGCAATCGTGAGTGTAATTGCAGCTCACATAGACATACCTGAGCCAGCTTTAATCTAGATAACCTGGGTACCAGAAAAGTGATGCCATGGCAACACAGGCTTCAGCACGGGCTGCACAATCCCGCCCCAAATCTTGGGTAATTACTGAGGCAGTCAGCCTGCGCTTACGCCCGTGCTGCTGCTTCACTGCTCCGGTACCCAAACCAGCTAAAGTAACGCTAGCTTGGGTATGTTTATATGACCTGCAATCACACGCTGTAATTTTGTGGAACTGTATGTAAACTGCCTATTAGGGAAGTGAGCGGAATGGCACAGTGTGGTCTTTGCACTGAGTTCTAAAATATGGTAAATGTTACACACAGAAAAACTACATTGAAAGAAGATTATTAAGGTTGCAACCTCAAGCACCCAAAAATTAGGAAATGCGGGAATGAAGGTTGCCTCTGTAGCCTTAATTCAGCCCTCCTGTGTGTATGAATTATGTTACAGTTTAATTATATGATTACATACTACTTTTTCCACAGGACCCCTGCCTCATTCAGTGCACAGAATGGATGGGGTCTCACTCAATGAGTAGCTAGTCAATAGTTTGTTTTATCTGCACTGGTCAATTGGAGGTCTTGGGCTTTTTTACTATTCACAATTCAAACCTGGCTTGGAAGACAGAGGGTATGCCTACACTGCAATTAGCACCTGCGGCTGGCCCATGACAGCTGACTCGGGCTTGCAGGACTCGGGCTAAAGGGATGTTTAACTGTGGAATAGTCCTTCAGACTTTTGCTGTAGCCCGAGCTCTGGAATCCTCCCACCTTGCAGTCCCTTAGTTTAAACCCCATAGCCCAAGTCAGCTGGCAGGGGCCAGCCTCATGGGTTAGTGTAGATATATCCAGAATTATTAATTCTCTCAAGGGCTTTTCTGTGGTGCTCATCACTATAGTATCTGAGTGCTTCACAAACATTATTTAACTTATCTTCACAACACCCCTATGAGGTAAAGGTGGCTGGGGAACTGAGGCACAGAGCATTTAAGGTCAAAAGTATCCAGTAATTTTGGGGGCCCAATTTGAGATGTGTGGGACCTGATTTTTCAGAGTACTAAGCATTCTATAGGATTTTGTATGTTAAAGCACTGCTCCCATTGACTTCAGTTACAGCTTGGAGTGCTTAGCACTTCTGCAAATCAGATTACATGCTGGGCACCTAGAAAACAAGGAATAGACAATTAGTGACCAGCTGGGAGAAGTTTCTCCTATCTTTATTGTACAAGGCCACAATGGTCTTGCTGTGTTGGAGTGAGGACAGACTGTAGAGAGCCCATGTAAGGGAGACTCCACCTCATGGAGCAGTGCTCTGCAAAGGATCTCTCTATAGCAACTCAAAGGGTTAACTGGGGTGGACTGACACCAGTGAATTGTTATATTATAAAGATCCACTGATCAAAACCTTAGGGGACCAGCAATGTGAAATGGCCTCTACTATAGCCTAGCTGTTGCATTAGTGGCTGCAGAATACCTGTTGTCTCTGTACCCTAGATCTGGGTTGGGAGAGAATATTCCATTCCTCTCCCTCTTCCCATTCCCGCCAAATCCCCATATAAATCTCCTGCATATTCAAACTTTGCTTAGTGGATAAGATTGGTCCATCAGTTATTATACAGTGCTGAGATATTGTATGTTTTGTCTATAGGGATATAGAAGGTCTGGATTGGACAGCTAGGACAAAACACACAAGTAAAAAAATGCTCACAGGCAAAAATCCTTTTACCGGGGGAGGGGAGGGGGGGAGACGGGGGAGATATGGATTAAGGTCCTGATTCCACAAAATAGTTAAGCACAGGCATAACTTTAAGCATGTGAATAGTTCAACTGAAGTTCATGGGACTGTTCATCTGCTTAAAGTTAGACACATTTAATTACCTGGCTGAATCAGGGCTTGAATGTGGATACTCTTTACCAGAAGTGTAAAAATAGATACCCTGCCCACAGCCAGATCCAAGCATTCAGATCCGCTAGAGCAGAAATAGCTGTAAATTGGGCTGTTCTTAGAGAAATAGCAGTCACCTAGTGGAGGAAAAAATGGGTGTTTGCTGTGAGTTCAGGAAACAGTGAAATGCTGCTTTTTAAATATCAAAGAATTCTGCCCTCCATGTATATTGTTACTTTCTGAGAATGCTTAGGTAAACTCCTATGAATGGCATTCATACGAGTAGAATAGCTCTGCGTGGAGAGTTAGTATGCTATAACTGACTCATTGTCTATTCATTTTAGATTGTTCCTACAGAGGATTTATAGAAACAATACCAAGGTGGCACTGAGGTGGCTATCAATGCTGTTTACAGACAATTTAAAGGAATAAACCCGCAGTTATGCCTGTGTTTGCTTTCCCTTGTGGTCTCCCTGCAACATGTTCTAATCCTATTGTGGCTTGATTGTTTCATAGCAAAGTGCTCCGCTGAGGCCTGTAATTGGCACACAGGTTCAAATTAGATTGCTGTGTGTTTAGAAAAGCAGGGGTCATTTCACATCAGCCCCACTCATTAAGAAGCAGAGTGCTAAGTTTTCTATTATAGAAAATACATGTATGTGTGTGTATGTGTGTGTGTGTGTTTGGAAAAGAGGTTTATATGTAAGCTAAAGGAGAACAGCACAGTAATCAACAGTATGCAAAATCAGTTTGATAAGACAATATGTTAAACAGACATGAACATGTGGTTTGAGTAACTCTGCATCTACCTGATTCTCACACACAAATTCCTTTTTCCACTTGTAAATTTAGAGGCTGGCGGGGCAGCTGAAATGTTGGCCTTCAGTGTCCTTGCTTTTATGAATTTCAGTCACTCAACAGTATTTCCATATATGGGGCAATTAAACTGTGAAATACTCCAGGCTCCATTCAGCACCCGTGTGCTCACCAATCAGAGGGAAAGGAAGCAAGCAGGGGCTCTGGAGTTCACAGCTGAGGCAGTTGGGCCCCAAAGTGAGGGACACAATGTGAGAGGTCACTAAAGAGTGCAGGTTAGAGGGCCAGGATTGAGGGTGGGAGGGAGAGATTGGAGGGCCTAGGAACAGAAACCGTTGCCACTCTTTGCCATGCCAAAGCATGTTCCATTTAGCAAACACTCCCATGCTGCATACAGAAGCCAAAGTCCTCTTGTATCTAAAGCTATTTTATACCTCAGTGTGGGGCCTTTAAACTACCATCCCATAGGTACCATAGGTGCTGGGGGCAGAGTTAAGGTTGAACTTGCAGCATTAGCTGGGGCATTTCCTGATTTTGAATGCTTAACTCTACGACATGGACATTTATAGCATATTCTCTCTAGATATTTTAAAAGAAAAAAAGATGAGCAGTGGGGAGGGGAAGGTGGAATAAGGAACTTCCTTCTTCTGAACTTCAGAGCTCTACTGTCTAGTAATAGATTGGCAATGGTGTGTGTAAATTTCTTAACCTGGAACTACATGGTTAGATATCCCTGGGATGCCCTATCCCACTAACTTTGGGAGGTCTCCATCTGCTGTACAATTTAGGTGAATCAGGATGGGGTTCCTTCCTTCAAGATTACTACAAAAGTCCATATGGCAGAACCTTTACTCTCACTGGTGCGCGGCTATTCACAGGAATAGTCCCACTGAAGCCAGTGGAACAACTCACCATAATAAGTGTGAAGCAGCTCTGTCTAACCCTTTCTGTACACAATTGGGCTTTTTGGTTTAATTAGTCAGGCAGGCATGGATAGTTATAGCTATTCAATTTGGCACTAATCCAGCAGAGCACTTAACTTTAAATACATAAGTAGTCCCACTGAAGTGAAGGAGATTACTCACATGCTCAAAGTTAAACATGTAATTAAGTGCTTTACAGGGATTGGGGCCTTTATGGGTATGTCTACACTGCACACTACACCCAAGTTTTGACTCAGGTTTGAGCCCGAACCCACATCAGTCCACACACAAATCAGTCTGACTTGGGTCAGCAAGCACTCAGAACCTGGGTCCTAGGACCCTGCTAGGGGGATGGGTCAGTGCCTGAGTTCTATTGTGACTGGGGTCCAAGCCCTGTCATTTTGGAGTGTGGCCACAGCTCAAACCACAGACCCAAGTCAGAAGGTCTGCATAGTGCAGTATGCACGCACTCACATGGATGTGAAACCTGGGACCAGCCATCATAAACCCAGGTTTCCAATGCAGTGTGGCTTCTCAAGTGACATGGACAGCTGTCCCCACAATCCCAGGCTTAGTGCGCAGTGTGGACTTACCTTATGAGTTTACAATAAACACGTAATGTATACTTTACTTGCACATCATGCACGTTTCAAAGTGTCAGAACACAGTCAAATAGAAACCATATTTCACCAAAATATTCAAAAGCAATTCCTGTTGATGAGGTTGATCCAAATTCTAGCTGTCATACCCCAAGCTGCTTTGGCTGTAGCAATGTTCAAATAAAAATGTTCATCTATTTTCTTTGTCATCGTAAAAGTATATATTTTTCACTCTTGAACTCAAAAATTGAAAAATCTTTATTCCCCCCCCCCAAAAAAAAACTTAAAAAAAACCTCACTATTCATCTTTGTGCAATGACAAAACCTGGAAAATGTTATACTGAAAAGTGAAAATCTCAAAAGGTTATGAGCAATTGAAAAAAGGTAAAGGGTAATAATGGAAACCATTATTCATCCTTAACTATACCATGTGCTGCCACTCCCCTAGAATCCATTAGTATCTTTTTCTAATGTTTTCTGTATATTCGCTTCTTACATGATCTCCCCGCTTTTTAGTTTCCTTTAGAAATTAAGTGAAATGAAAGTCCCATTCAAAATGTTTTGATGCTGATGGCTTATGTACACCCATTTCACTATTTTAAAAAATCTGTTACGTAACTAATAGGCCAAGCAGTCTAACTTATGATAAATGATGGGTCAAAGAAAGTTCATTCCAAATAACGCAAATCACAAATCAGTGTCTAAAGAACAGCACATTTGAAATGATGTCTGAAACATCAATAACAATGTTTTGCCCTTCTAATTATTATTAGCTTGGTAATAGTCATTACCAACCTATCTTTTTTCTGCTGATTTAGTAAAGTGCACCTAATAACAAGTAGGGGTCAAACATACAAACCAAATGACACTGCTTTCCCGGGATATATAATGCCGTTTCTAGTGATGTAATAAACGACATGCAGTGTTTTTTTCTCACCCTCCCAAATTAAGCCTATTAAAGAGTACTTGCCTAGAATGTAAGACAAATCTCTCTCTCTGTCACACACACATGCACACACACACACACACACATGTATATAGTTAAAATGGGAAACCATTCCTTGGACTAGAGAGGAATGTGTAAAGCATGTTTTGTTTCAGATGCCAATTAAAAATCAGTCTTCTTGGAGTATCATAGATAGATATATAGTGATATCACATTAAATCCTTCTTAGTGCAAGGAATTCATTGTGATTTGAACAAAAATCTATTTTTAAAGTTAATTCAAGTTTTTAATGAGAAGAATAAGGTATTCTAGCACTTTAGACAGTATATACATGTTTGAATACAAAAGAGAAGAGCTTATACAAAAAAAAGTGATGCTTGGTAGTTTAGCAAAAATCATGATGCTTATATCCATCTCTCTATTGATGGGATCCACAAAAAACAGCTCAGTCCCTTCCTTAACTATGTTGGAGCCCACTCAAGTCATTGGGTTTCAAACTGCGGTATTATTATTCTTTGATGTCTACAGCTGAGCAGCACAAAGCTGGTCTCCAAGCACTTACTTTCTATAAAGAAACGCCAAATGTTTGGCCTTTGGGCTGTAAATATTGTGTCACCATTGATTTTTAACATATAAAGTGTATTTTCCTGAATGTCAAGTATTCTCAAAGTGCAGGGACTCCCATGAGCATGAAGTGTAAGGAATTAAAGAGTTTAAAAGCAGGAGCTACAAGCAAGCAAAGAAGAAAGGAATAGTAAGAAACAAGGGAGGGAAGAAATGAAAGAAAAAAAATATGAACTTAGCCAAATATTGTGTTATCATTCATCTCTTAGACGCAAATGTTATCTGGGGAGAAGACTATCACATTGTCAGTCAAGAAGGGTGAATAGTGATGTTATCAATAAACCATTTCATAAAACGTAGGATATTTTGCTTTAAGGAGTTATATATTTCACTTGTTATAGGAAATCTTTGCCAACTAAATTGCAAAATTTGATTATAAGATCAGACATTCTGCCTGTTTAAAAAAAGAAAGATGTCCACAAAATGGAGAAGCAGCCACAGCTTCACAACTATTTGCTACTAATATTTTATTTTACCTAAGGATTTTGTTTATTGCGTTGGGATGTGTTAGAAGGCCGAATCCTGCAGATTGTAATCTGGCAAAACTCCCACTGAAGCCAGTGTTGGCAGGGTTTAGCTCATGGAAACTTTTCTAGCAGTAAATATTTTCAAATTCATATTAACTTTCACGGATTCCACACAGGGCAGCAAGGGGAAGGCAATGATACACACACCCCACCTGTGGTCTTCCTTCTCCTGTCTCCAATTCACACCCTCCTCGGTCCTGGATCCCCAAGAGAGCTCTCTGTGGGGTCAAAATAAGGTGTGTGTGTGTGGGGGGGGGGGACAGTATGGCATGCCCTTTTATGCAGGATGACATCTACATCTCTCCTGCACCAAGATCCAGGGGGCAAAATCCAGTCTGATGCCCTTTCATTGGGGGAATTCCAGTGATAACAAACTTCACTGTGGTGAAATTAAAACTGATCATTGTATTACAAAGTTTATGCTTTTGACATTTTTCAGAATATACATATATTGCACAATCATCTCAAAGCCCTCAGTTATGCCAAGCTCCTTCATTAACTCCATATATGTTGGCCATGTTTGATCAGCTAGACACCCTTTATATGAGTGGAGTCAAATTTGTTTTGTGAAGAGGGCTGCATTACCTACTTAATTATGATCAATGGGCCAAGTCTACAAAGTTAGGACCATAAACTACATTCATTCCAGAGCATCTCCCCTGGAGAACAATGGGTCTCATCTTGTGAGATGCTACTAAGCACCTGCAACTCCCATTGGCTTTAAATTGTACCACTTAAAATAAATGCTTTTTTATAGGAGTAGGTCATATCTTGGGCTTAACAGAGGAGGTCAAATTTCACAATAACTTAATGAATACATAGGGTTAGCCTGGGTTGTACAGGGTGCAAGCAACTCCAGAATCTAGCATTCACTCTACTTCTGCTAATAATACCGTGCATTGTGCATCCCTTATTCACATTGGTAAGCACTTACACAGATAGTCCCATTGAAGCCAGTGGAAACACTGTGTCCTAGGGTTTAGAGAGGCATAGTATCAGAGCATCTTGCCATCTTTAATGTATTTATTCTTACAACACCTCTGTGAAGTAGGGGTTTTACAGATGGGGAACTGAGGCACAAAGAGACTTTTCCAAGGTCACACAGGAATTTTGTAGCAGAGCAGGGAATTGAACCTAGGTCTTCTAAATCCCAAGCTAGTGCCCTTGTCATGGGAGCACCCTTTCCTCTCTAACAGTGCTCTCAGAATAAATTCTCACCACCATGGATAAGACTTGCACAAATTGATCTAATATTAACATTTATATTACTGATCTATATGAGAATACAGTTAAACTAAAATCTAAACAGACCTAGACAGATACTCTTAGCAGGACAACAGATAAAGATAAATCAGGATTCAGATGGTCACCAGTTTAAGATTTTATATTCTCTCCAAGGACCAACCTCACCCAACCTAAATTAGGCACCCAGCACTATGCACAGGAGGCCAGATTTTCATTGGCCCTTGAATGGGGAGAGAGAAGACTCTCATGCATTTGCATGGCTCACCTATGGGCCAATCTTCATAGCAGTCCCTGCTCGCTCCCCTTTCCCCTGTCAAACAAATCACCTGAAAGGAAACAGGGATGAGGCAGGGCTGGTTATGACCTTTCCTTCTGCAATGCTTCCTATTGGATGGTATCAAATGGACATTTTCCATGTGTCTGGGAAACTCTGGAGAGATTGGGCCTGCTTGAGGCACATGTTCTCTTCCAGCACTCCATGGGAGGGTGCATCTTGCCCTGCTCTCTGCATAGGTTGCATGTAAATCATCCAACAGATGCCATAATGAATAATACAAATGATCCTGCAGAGTCACACCTTTGAATAGCAAACTAGACCCAGAATGAAGTAGATAGGTGATTCCCTCTCACCCTCAAGCAAATATCCTTTAGCAACAGCACAGTAGAAGTTGCCTTGGCTTGCCATACTGTCTCTTTTGATCATATACTCCACTTGCCATGATCAATCATCAAATATAATTTGCAGGATACTACTTATTGAATGCGTAGATTCCTTTGAACTGCATTCTCAACAATTGTGTTTGCTAGGCAGTGCTTTGGAACTTCAAAATAAGTATCTTGAACCCACTGCAATTCTGTTTAAGGACATAGTCAATTTGCAGATCAACATTTTCTCAGAATACACATTTACATGAATAATGACTTTTTAATGCAAAACTTTCTTGTAATTCCCAGGCAGTGAAGCCAGTTCCCATGTCAAGTTTGAGGGACTATTGATCTGAGTTCTGAAACATCTAAGAGGCAGTTAAAGGTGTCTTTTTGATAAACAGTACTTCCTGAGAGATGAGGAGTACCTTCAACTCTGAACTTTGAAGGCATTCAGATCTTCTCAGGAGGCCATAAGCACATTGCAGGATATAGCCCTAAAAAAGGATTGCTAACAGCCTACTTATCATAACATTGAGAATCATACAGTTTTACTACAAAAGGCAAAGGTGTACTATTTGGATTTATTTCATTATGGCTCATCTGATCAGTATCTTTTGTAGACTTTCTCTACTTATGGGAATATTAGTTTACTTTATATTTTGAATTGACTGAACAATTTTTAAAAGTAGAAATAATTTTACAACTTAGATTATACTTTATGTTTTTTTCCCCAATAATCAATGTTCATGTTTGTAAATATACTGTGAAGTTTTTCACCTGTATCTGACCAAGAGATTTTGACCATTTCTTTGGGGGGCAAGGATGTTGCTATCAACTCCAGGCCTTTCCCCCAGCAAAACTGGATTATTGCAGTGTGTTCTATATGAAGCAGGTGCACCTTAAATCTGAAGTGGCTTCTGATCTGTATTTGTAAAGAAGTTGGATGATGTATTCACTTTTTACAGTGATAATGAAATACTTTCTATTGCATCAGTAAATAGGGAGGATGTTAAAATGCAGCTACTAAACTCAAACATTTTTCAAATTTTCTTGACCTGACAATTTGCTTCCAAGAGTTTAAAAAGAATTGACCCAGTAGGACTCTGAAACATTGATCATGATATTTAACAACTTAGAAAGTTCCAGAGGACTGGAAACAAGCATATGCTGTCCTAGTATTTAAAAGGGTAAAAAGGATGACTTGGGTACCTATAGGTTTGTTAGTCTAACATCAATCCCAGAAAAAAATCACAGAAAATCTGATGCAGGATGCAATCAGTAAAGATGTAAAGGATGGTATAATAACTAATACAACTCAACATGGTTTTATATTGTCAAACAAACTTGATATAATTTTTTGATGAGACTCCAAATTTAGTTTATAAAAGTAACTGTGTTGACATAATAAACTTGTACTTCTATAAGGCACCAGACTTAGTCCTCATGAGAATCAATGTAGTCCACATTAAATAGACTAAAAATGGGCTAAAAGAGATCTGAAAAAAATAACGAATGGTGAATCATTCTTCAGTGGAGGTATTTTTAAAGGGCTCCTGCTGGAATCTATACTCAGCCCAGTGCTATTCAGATTTTTATCAGTTATCTGGAAGAAAATATAAAACCATTGCTGGCAAAGTTTACAGATGACACAAAATTGGTAGAGAGGTAAATAATGATAAGGACATGTCAGCTTTACAGGGCAATCCGGATTACTTGGTAAACTTGGCTCACTTGAAATACATGCATTTTACTGTAACTAAATGGAAAGTAACACATCTAGGAACAAAGAATGTAGATCACACTTACAGGTGGGAGACTGTATTTTGGAAAGTAGTGACCCTGAAAGGGAATTAGGAGTTGTGGTGGATGACCAATTGAACATGAGCTTGCAGTACAGTGTGCTGACTAAAACAGCTAATGCAGTCCTTGGATGTATAAACAGGAGAATATCAAGCAGAAGGGATATTAATGGACCATTACTGGAATATTGTGTCCAATTCTGCTGTCCATCCTTTAAAAAGCTGACCAATTGGAAAGGGTTGAGAAAAGAGCTACAAGAATGAATTAAGGTCTGGAAAACATGCTTTAGAGTAGTGGTCCCCAACCTTTCAGTGTGGCGGGCGCCTGACGACTAGCTGCCAAAAAGCCGCTGAGGAGCGTGGCCGCCGGACAAGCAGCCGCCGAAATGCCACTGAGAAGCGGCAATGCCAAGAAGCATCGCCGCCGAAATGCTGCCGAGAAGCAGCGTCATCAAGAGGTGTCGCCGCCGAAATGCCACCGAGAAGCAGCGGCATTTTGGCGGCACCGCTTCTTGACATTGCTGCTTCTCGGCAGCATTTCGGCGGCTGCTTGTCCAGCAGCCGTGCTCCTTGGCCACGGAGCGCTCCCTTGTCAGTAGGCGGGTGCACATAGATGCCCCAGCAGATGCCATGGCACCCGCGGGCACCGCATTGGGGACCACTGCTTTAGAGTGAGAGAATAAAGAAGTTCTGTCTGTTTAGCTTAACAAAAAGAAGCTTAAGAGGTGACTTGATCATGGTCTATAAGTGCCTAAATGGGAAAAAGACTTCTGATAGTGGAGGGCTCTCTCAATCTAGCAGACAAAGGCAGAACATGATTCAATTGCTGGGAGTTGAAGCGAGACAAATTCAGAAATAAGGTGAAAATAATTAGAAATAAGGTGCAAATTTTCAACAGTGACGGTTATTACCCATTGGAACAATTTGCCCAGGGATCACCTGAAGTCTTTAAATCAAGACTACATATCTTTCTAAAACACATGCTCGGGCTTAACTAGAAGTTATGGGCTTAATGCAGGAATTACTGAGGGAAATTCTATGGCCTGTGTTATGCTAGAAATCAGACTAGATGATCATACAGGTCCCTTCTGGCCTTAAAATCTATGAAGCTATGAAAAGAAGAAGAATGTGGGCAACTGACTCATTAAACTGTGAATCTTGCCAGGTCACAGGACAGCAAATCTGCAGGGCTGTCTACAGCCCTGGGTAGAAATTAAAGTATTGGTTTTGAGCGCTGAAGGTCTAAACGGTTTAGGACCTATTTGAGACACTGCCTGTCTCTCCCTATTATACTGTGAAGGAAAGTTTCCAAGCTGAATTCTCCTCAGTTTACAGAAGTTGCCAGTAGAGAGTGGGATCTTCAGCTTTGGACCCTACTTCCCTTGTTGGTGTGAAAAAGCTGGACATGGTAGATTTCAGGGCACACTGCAAAGTCCATTCCTTTACCCAGGCTTTTTGGGAAGCAGGCACAAAATAAGGGCTCAAATTTGTGGCAAGGGGGTATTGACTGTGTTCTAACTTGCTCTCTAGGTTTGGGGTGAGAAATAGCTGCTGGTTTAATTTCCTTTATGTGATTGTATTTGTGATGTATGGCAAAGGTGGCTAGAGGCTAGGATTGATGCTTTTTAAATATGTACTGAAAATTAAAGCAAAACATACCAGTCATTCAAGTAGGAACTACTATTAGTTCTCAGTAGCACCCAAACACTGATTAAAAATTAAGGTTTTGCAGTAGGAGAAAAACATGAACCACAAAACCCTAATCTGGTAAAGAATTCAAAGGTTTTATGTAATGCAGGTTTCAGATAACTTATTTAACTTGAGATCATAAGATCTTTTACCTTTATTTCTCTCCCCCTTGGAAAAATTACAGATATTATATTGCACACAGAGAGGTATTAAGATGGCTCGTGTAGTATAGTTTTAATAGTTTTAAAAATCTAAAATATAACTATTGATAGTCTTGAAAGGTTTAATCTGCAAATAGACACTGAACTTTAAGACTGGCAATATATATAAAATTTTTCTATCCTTGAATAGAAATTTATTTTTGGCTATGAATAATACATCTTGCTACAACAGTGCAGTCAGATACTAGTATAATTAGATAAATTTCTGAGGTCTGCCTATGGTGCATGCATCAAACACTGATCCTTCAGGCAGCCTTGTATAGGTCTATGGGCTTGGGACGCTGGAGAAATGAACACAATCATGCTAACAGTGCCCTCACTCCAGTTACAGTTGTAAGATGACAGTGACTGCTCCAAGGCACACTAATTACAAAGTATTTAGCAGTCAGTGTCTCGCGTACACCTGCCAGAAGCAGGATTAGGGGAAATGTGACATCCCTATTTCTTATCTTACACAGTACCTAGCTGAAAGGTAAATTTTAAAGAGGCCAGTGACTGTACAAAACCATATGCTACCAGTTCAATTGTCTCCTCAGATTTCTCCCTCTTAACGTATATATGGCATTATTAGTTAACACTTCATCTTCAGAATAATCAGCCGTGTATCTTAACCAGTAGTATTATGGAAGAGTATTACCAGGAGTTTGTATTACAGCAATCCAAACCTGCAGAAAACATGCACTGCATTATGTTTGCTGCACACTTTTGTAGTTCTGTATAGTGGTTCCAATTCCAAACCAGAGTCCCAGTTACCCCAGAACTTTGCAGGGAGGGGGTTCTGAATCCAGATACAAATTCTGTGGCTTCAGCTTATTTCTACAATGGACTAAATCCAAATTTTGGATACAAATCCCTCCTATCCAAATCCTATCCCCCAAATCCAAATTTTGCCCCTTGAGTCTATTTCTGACTACAAGAAACAGTATTACATGATTTAGGACAAACTAAGAAATAGATAGACCCTATCAAACTTTTTCCTGCGCATCATAGTGTTTTTTTTTTTTTTTCAAGATCTAATGATAGAATAACAGGACATTGTTAAAAGGCCCCTGAACAAAACAAAACACAATATTTCTTTAAAAAACAGCAAAGAAACAAGGAATGAGAATGACTTGGCACAGATCAAGGGGAAAAAAGCCCTCCTGACTTGTATTCAAGGTTCATTAATACCATACAAGGTGTGTAAAAATCAAACACATCAAAAATTCAAGTTATGTCACTGAAAATGTTCATCCTTCCTGATTAGAGTCCCTATCAGAAAGTTGTTTTACTCCAAAGAGATTGGGTGGTTTCATAATAAAAGCAGAAGCCTGGGGAAATGGAAGGGGCCCACAGATGTTGTAATGCCACACGGAAGAAATAGCTTTTAGAAATCATATTAATGCTTTGCCTTGACAGTGTAGTACTTAAAAAAAATAACATAGAGCTTAGTGCTCTTTACAGAGATAAGTAGGCATTTTCATCTGTGTTTTACAGATGGGTAACTGAGGTACACAGGGGTTAATTGACCTGCCCAAGGTGCAAAAGTCAGTGGCAAACCCAGGTGGCCTGACTGTCCATTCCATGCTTAGTTCACTACTAGACCACAGTTATCACATAATTGCAAATCTATGGGATTATGGGGCTGAAGGCAGAAGCCCCTCAGCCACCTCAGCTGGATGTCTGAGAAGAAGGATTGGAGGCAGAGTGGCAGCAAGGCACAGCGGCATGTTTTCACAGGCCCAGGAGACTCCTTATCTCTCTGAGGCATTTCGATAGCTCTCAAGAGCAGTGAGCTAGAGGCAATAAAATAAAAAAGAGTGTGCATGCACATCACATCATCTCACCACTTTGATTATTTAAATGTAAAGTCTTTGGGACAGGCAACCCTCCTTATATGTCCAAAGCACACTAGAAATAAATAAAAGATGTGGTCAACAATGGGCATTGTTTTCAAGGGAAAATTGTGTGTGTGTGGGGGGATTTTAAGTGAAAAACCAAAAATAGTTCAGTTTTTTTCTCCCTTTCTTCCCTACACATCCTGCCACTTTTTCTTGTTTTTCATTTTGATGGTAGTAAAGGGAGAAAGAAGATAAAAAGGAAAGATTGGGGGGAGGAGGAGATTGAAAAAATTCAGATTTTTGTCAAGAAACGTGAACACTTTGAACAAAATGAAAATGTTCACAGATAATTTTAATTTAGAATCCTGACTGTGCTCATTTCTCTTTCATTTGGAAAAAAAGCTCTTTACATTGTAAAATGATTTCAAATGAAAATTTTCAACCAGCTCTAATAAATAACAGTAATGCACAATTTCAGAGTAGCAGCCGTGTTCGTCTGTATTCACAAAAAGAACAGGAGTACTTGTGGCACCTTAGAGACTAACAAATTATATAATTAACTAAGATATTATGTATCATGCTAGACTGAGGTATGTTGTTTGTTGACTGTAATAGATGCGTATATTAATAAAGTTTATTACATGCTTTTTTATATTCAAACTGGCTGAAATCCAGCTGTCTGCATTGTCATCGAAGGGATATGCACTTCAGGTTAGACATCGTTAAACTTCAGGTTAGACATTGTTTTTATAAATCAGTTTTACTGGTGACATACACACACACACACACTTTCTTGCAGGAAACAACCTGGATGACATTAGGCCCAAACTGACGTTTTCCTCCAATCCTAGATCAGTCAAACTCCCAATGACTTGTGGTGGGAGTTTGGCCTGAGAAGGCATTGAATAAAGACTACTCTTTATTCAATGCCATTATGAGCCTTTGCCCTTTTGGTTCATGTTACATAATTTGATGTTGTGGTCTTACCTGCCTATGGCTCCCACACCATAGTGGGGAATACAGGATTCCCATTGAAGTGTAGGAAGTTTCATTACCTGTATGTTATGCTGTCATCCCTAACTGATGGAATAAAACTACCTGATTCTATGCAGCACATCTGCAACCTTCTCCCATGCAACTGGCAGTCAGTCATGAACAAGAGAGGATCTGTACCAGAGACACTTATTCATAGAAGCCACAAAATTTAAAAAAAAAGAAAAGAGAAAGGGTTTATGTCAGGGAATTGCATCACTGCCTGAGGAAGGAGAACTCACACAAATCACCCCCTCCCTTCCTACACATTTCAACTTCCAACTCTGTTTGTTCATTGAAATCATAGCATCTATTCTACCGCTCCCCTGCATGGCTCTGGTGGCTATGGAGACCAAGGGGTGGAAAACCCATTACAGTTGTCAAAACATTGTTTAAAAAATCTTTACTCGGGGGGGGGGTGACATTCCTGTCAACGGAGTTATTTTTTCCTGTGGGACACTGTCACAGCTGCTCTCAGCAGAGGCATTTGAGATGGACCCACATCTATATAAAAGAAAGGGGCTTAACGGCAGGGCATTCTCTGTGAGGGCACTTCCCTTTACTCGCTTCTCCTCATCCATGGACTGAAAGAGCCCAAATCTGTTAATATTTAGTACACACTGCAAGGCCCATCTTTTTAGCAAGGCTGCTGAAGAAGTCAATGTTGTTAGAATTGACTTATAGAGGAAGTAGAGGATTAAAACCTCAAGGCTTGGATAGCTGTATTTTGGTGAATGTCAGATATGAACAGACTGTACCATTAGATTTCCACTGGATTTCTGAAAGCTAATAATGTTACTAAAAATTAGCTTGCCATATCCAGAAAGCCTATGTAACGTCATACTCTAAAAGCAGCCATTTATCACTTACTAGGTAAAACAGTAGGTTGATGTCACTAGACTGACAAGCGTAGAGACTGATGTGAAGCTATATAAATATCCATGCGCAGAATCCTCCTCAAAGGTCTGAATCATCACAGTCTGGCATTCATTTAAAGCGAGAGTTAAATAACTCTCCTGATGGTGCTGACATTGAGCATAATAACCGGAAACAAAACACTTAACTCCCCTGAAGTTGATGGGCACTTTGCCTGCATGCAGACTGCAGGATAGATATAGTAGAAAGACAACTATGTGTACTCTATTACAAACTGAAGATGCATTGTTCAGGGAAAGAACGCATTAAAATAAGTTGACACCCCTCCATGCACTCCATTACCTGCTAATTTAAAAGGGTTCTTTTAATTGAAATCTCTCTTTATGGAAGGATTTTCTAAAAGTTCTGAACTTGCCATAGCAATACACCTGGTTTTCCACAGAATCTTGCCTAAAGTTCTGGAGATGCTAAAAAGATATGTGAATGCAAAGTACAATACATGCTCATAGCATTTTTTTGAATGAGTTCAGTACTGTGCACAAGACACACTAAATAACAAGTTCTAGCACAAAAGTGGTGTCTGTCTGCTTGTGCTATTTTTCCAACTAAATACTTGATAGTGTAAAGTGTCTTTGTGGCCTAAAAGATATACTCTAGGGATTTGGGGGTGGGGTGGGAGTTCTATGGCCTGTGTTATGCAGGAGGTCAGAATAGATGATCACAATGGCAATCTATGATCTAAACACGGAAACTTTAAGTAAGAAACATTAGTCCATGATCACTCCTTAAAGCTCCTGTTTGACTGGAGTTTTTAGGAACAAAAAGAGGAAAACAAGAGCCAAAGATGAGACAGATATCAAATATATACCATATATCCTACAAGTCAAGCTGTATTTTCAGCTACAAAAGACAAAGTTCTGCAATCTATTTAGAATATCTAAAGGTTTCCAGTAATTTAAAAAAAAAAAACATTCCACATGAAAAGATAATCGTGAGCCACAAGTAGTATAATTTCCAGTCAAAATACCTTGGCATAAACTAACATCCACTACATATTCAATGAGATAGGGAAAGGTATTTTATTAAAGTTTGTGCTGCTGGTACCATTAGAAGACTTCTATAAATAATGACAGCCTCCTATCTCAGGATGTTTATAAGGGAGTAGATCCAAAGTACTAATGAAAGCAACACAACTGGAGAAAACGAGCTCTATAAATGATAAATGATGTTAATCTAACAATGGAAGTTGAGAAAAAGGAGAAGAAAGAAACAAGATAAAGATTTCACTTTTACATGTGCTCAGCACTTCTTTTAAATATTAAAGGAAATATGGAGCCAACTGTTCTTGTATCCATGTAATTAAGATTATACAGTTATATCATATGCTGACATGGTTCACATTTTACACCGAAAAGAAGATTGGGAACTTAAAGCATAGAGGCTCGGATACACGGCAGTAAAGCGAAAGCAAGACTTTAAAGGGAATATTTTCATAGCTTATTACTGGATATTTTCTCTGTTGCACACACAAAACAATCTATTTAAGCACTTTGATCAGTTTTTGGCAATAACAATTTAAGACTTTCAAAAAGGTGCTAAAATTTATTTTGTTAATTGCTGGAATAATCAATAACTAATTTTCATTCTAAACTAGGGTCCTTCATGTGTCTTAAATAACCCAAGAGAAGATCATTTGCATCTCAATAACAATCCCTAACAATGTCATGTCATTAAAATCCAAACTAGATCTCAATAATGTAGGTTAGTGACCAGTAAGGGAGTTATTACCTGGGTCAAGTCCTCTGGGACTGGAATGGACCAACTGGTGAAAGCTTTGCTTGTGTGGATACTTCACAAAATAAGCATCTCCTCCCTTGGGAATTACCCCACTATTTGGTGAGTTGTCATTTTCTAAATGGATATACACTAGGACTATTTCAAGAGCTTGTGGCAGGTTCATAAGATGAAGGTCAAACAAAGCATAACAAAAACAGAGTAACATGCAATAGAGAGTGTTAAAAAAAAGCTCGGAAAACTTACCTTATCACCTAGCTTTCATTAAAAATGTTTCTGTATAAGACAGTAATTAGTAGAACTGGGAAGTTAAGGTATATTAGCCTTATGTACTAGCTAGAAATAGAGAGAGCCATAACTATTTTAAGATGCTTTTTTAACAATGCTTTTGTGATGCCAACACACTTGCTGATGATATTGAAATTTTTATGTTAATTAAACAACCCCTAACCACTCAGTACATTTCAGATATATACACTTTGTAATTACCTCCATTATTGAAATAGCTAGTTTGATTTATCCTTGCCACAGTAACATTCTAGCTTCTGTTATTTTTGTCTTTAGAAAAACATAGGTCCCAGCGAGGGAATATAAAACTATTACTGTAAATTAAATATTAAAGCTAACTTATTTTTGCGTAAGAACACCGTCAAATAATGGTGATAACTGTTCTTGAGATACAAACTTTTTTTTGGCCTTTTTTTTTTTTTTTTTTGAAGCTCAAATTAAAATCTAATTTTCAGGTCTTTTTGTAAATTTCATGTGGTTAGTGTGTATAGTTTTACTGATGGTAGCAGCTTAAGGGGAGCTATTATAGTCTTAGTTTAGTGATTAAGAAATACAACATTTGTTGAAGAGCTAGGCCTTTTAGTCTGGAATGGATTATCACTTGATCCTTCCTTAAGCATTTTTATACAGGAGTGCATTATCCTTGGAGCCACCCTGGGCTCCATGCCTCATTAACCTGGGTGTTAGATAAATCAAAGGCAGCCTCAGAGACAAAGATAAGCAAACTGCAGGCCAGCAAGACGATGATGTATGGATCCAGGAGGCTAATAGGAAAGTATTGACAGGAAAATGGTGTGCTTATCCTGCAATCACTGCATATTGCAATGAGAGCTCCCAAAAGCAGATGGGATACACTTTAGGGAATGCATGAGTATGAGATTGTTAGGCAGAAAATGGATCCTTGCATCTTAAATTCTTACAAGAACTTTGTTTCTTTGCAGCAGCACTTCAAGTTAATACTCCGGAAATGGCAAACTCAAGTGAATTTGTTTTAGAGATAAATGTTATTATTTTAAGATCGTAATATAAAAAACAATGCTGAAATTTGCATATATAAAAATAAATACATTTGGAAGAGGAAATACACAGAATAACATCTGTGTATGCCTGAAAAAAAAGTATTTTGTATTACGAATATGCAGTGAAAGCCTTTTGTGGAAATTAATGTGTCAGTTGTTAATACCCTGCTAACAGGGAAGATGTGATTGACAGCACCCTTTGGACAGTGGATACATTTTATGGCTTTTTCCTGTTGCTGCTGAGTGTGTGGGCTCACAAGGGTAAAAAATTCAAAAGACTTAGGAGCCTATATCCTATTTTTCAGGATTTCTGTAAGAACTGGTGCTGTGAATTTATTCTGAGAGGAAAAATGTTGGTTCTCAGTAAGGTCCTGATCGAAAGCCCATGAAGTCAATGGAAAGACTCCCATGGACATCAATGGGCTTTGGATCAGGTCCAGTCTGAACACACAACTCCCAGTGAAATAAACTGGAGTTGTGAATATGTATCTAAGGACAGAAATTGGCTCTAGTGTGTGTTATTCTCTCACTTATACTGGTTTCCATCAATCACATCTGTGAGACCTTTTTCTCTTAGATTTACATGTAACTCTTTTTATCAAAATGCCAGCTGTCCTTATAATTAACTATTTCTGTTCTATAAACTTATTTTAGTCTGCTTTTACTTGCACTCTGGAATTTAAAAGCAAGAGCCTGATTATTCTCCTAATTAACTCGCAGTGTCACCAGGAGCAGGATCAAGGGCAAAATCTATCCACTTAACAGAGAAGGCATGGCGTTCGCTAATGGTATTATTTTGAAAACACACGGCCAGATTCCCTGGCACATTCTGAGTGCTTTACATCATTCTGATGGTGGTAAGAAGCCATACACCCAGCTTAAGTGATTAGCTAAACCAGGTTTTGGGCTGCTTTGTATTGCTGAAGTGGTTCAATTAGCCAGCACATTCAGTGCACACAGATGTATGGTGCTCATGGAATGCTGTGTAATGAATGAGGCTGTTGTCTCCTGCCTCACTTGTTGCAAAAGTTGGAGGAGTCTATTGAATGAGGCAGGGGATAGCAGGAGGAGAAAGGAAGGTCTCATGGTTAAGGAAGTTGAATGCCACATTAGAGAAATTGATTCTATCCCTGCTTCTGCCACAGAGTTCCTATGCGATGCTGGGCAAATCCTATAAACCAATATTTTTCACAGGTGTGGCCACACGTTATTTGTTCCTCATTTTATGAGCACCCATCTTGAAACACTTGGGATCTGATTTGCTAAAATGATGCACAATTACAGTGAAGGCAATGGGAGCTTCTGCCAGGAGCAGTGGAAGCTGCCTAGAACTGCGGGGGCCACCAGTGCCCTGAGGCCCTGCCCTTGTGCCATTTCTCGCCCTGAGTGATGGCGTCATGGCCACCTGATTCCTGCACTTCTGCCTTATCCCTACATGTCCCCTGCAGCCTGTCCTCTTCTGTATCCATGGTGTGTGTGTGTGTGTGTGTGTGTGTGTGTGTGTGTGTGTGTGTGTGTGTGAGAGAGAGAGAGAGAGAGAGAGAGAGAGAGAGAGAGAGAGAGAGAGAGAGAGAGAGAGAGAGAGAGAGAGAGAGAGAGAGACTCTACAGCCTTAGCTAATTGCCAGTTGGCTTTTATCTCATGCTGTAGAGGCTCATGCACTAAGTTCCAGAGGTCCCCGGTTCGATTCCACCCGCCAGCAACTGGGGTCTGTTGGTGTCAAGGCTGATTCACCACTCAGACACTTTGAGTGCAGAAGGTGGGGGCCCACAAAGATTCTAAAAATTAATACTGGCCACTCCAGGCTGGTATTAAACTCCCAAGGTTACAGCTTTTTTCTGACCTTGGATGGGTAGATGCTTCCACCACCCCAAGTGCAAATAAAACCCCTTTGAACCCAGGAAGGTGTACTTGGGAATTCCTCCCTGTGGGGTACCCTCAAGCCCTTTCACACACACACCCTCCAGGGAAGAGCTGAGAAAGAAAACAAAGGAAATCAGCTGTTGCCACCAGCTAATTAAATAACACAAACCTCTTAGGACACAAAAATCCAATCCTGTTCTTAAAAAAGGTAAATTTTATTAAAAACAACAACAAAAAGAAAATACATCTAAAAATTGAGACTATTGCTAGATTTTAAAAAGAACCACTTATAAGGATTAAGCATCAAAAGTAACTTTCATGAGGTCCAGTTTAAAGGTTACAAGCAAAACAAAAGCACCTTGGGTTAGCACAGCGGAGTCGACAAGCCATAAAGAAATAAAATAGATAAACCCAATCACGTTTTCCTAGAAATTTCCCGATCTACTTACATATCTGGGATTTAAATGAGTAGTTTCTAGGTATGATCTGATGATTTTTCATACCTGGCTTAAAGCTTCTTACAGCATTGCTGCTCTGTGTCTCCTCTCCAGGAGAACAACCACAGACAGACAAAAGGGGAGTCTTGTTTCAATTTTAAAAAGTTCTAGCCTTCCCATTGGCTCTTTTGGCCAGGTGCCCACTCACTTCCTTTTACCTATGCATAGCAGTGAGACTTTTTAACCTTTTACAGGTAAAGCAAGTAGAAAACAGCTACCAAGAGGGATTTTATAGCTAACAGGCTGGCTGGGTGTCCATAAAAGGGAGCTACCCCCCTTCATTTATCACAGTCGGTGTTACACTTGCATCTCTTCCCCTGTATTCCTGTCATCCCCCAGCCTGTCCCTGTTCACCCTTCTAATATCGCTCTGTGATGTTGCACTCCATATGTTTATGGAAATATGCTTATGAGTGTAAATATAATGTACCTGGAATATGCTTTATGCAAAAGGTCTCTTGTAAAGTATCATTACAAAGCTTATAATCTACTGAGTGTGTTCGTCCTACTTGTATGAATGTATCATTCTTGTATCTAAAGCTAGAAATATGAAGTATTACTCTGAAATCCTATTGTAACTATGCAAAGCGTGTGCCATTAATGATGGCTTGGAATCTTGATGGCTTCCATTAACTAGGACAATTGGTTGTAAATGGCTCTGTTTACTTGTAAGCCTTCCTGTATATGTATGTACCAGCCAGTGGGTAATGAAGTCTCACAGGACATATGAACATGTTACATGATACTGGAATCCATCTTAAATCTGGTGCTTTTCCATTTAGAAGGAAGGGTGGGAACCCAGAGAGAAACAAAGGATTTAGACCTTGTGGCAAAGCTATAAAAGGGGGTGGAACAAAGAGGGCTGCCAGTCATGAGAAATCCCCTAGTTACCACCTGAGCTGGAACTAACAAAAACTATACCAGGGGAAAGGATTGGGCCCAGACTAGGAAGGAGTTTGGTCTGTGAAAGAAGCTTATTGGAACATCTCTGAGGGTGAGATTTTATCTGTAATCAGTTTCTTAATGGATTAGGCTTAGATTTGCATGTTTTGTTTTATTTTGCTTGGTAACTCACTTTGTTCTGTCTGTTATTACTTGAAACCACTTAAATCCTACTTTTTATACTTATTAAAATCACTTTTGTATATTAATTAACCCAGAGTAAATGATTAATACCTGAGGGAGCAAACAGCTGTGCATATCTCTCTATCAGTGTTACAGAGGCGGACAATTTATGAGTTTATCCTGTATAAGTTTTGTACAGAGTAAAACAGATTTATTTGGGGTTTGGGTCCCATTGGGAGCTGGGTGTCTGGGTGCTGAAGACAGGAGTACTTGCTGAGCTCTTTTCAAGTAAGTCTACAGCTTTGGGGGTGTGGTTCAAACCCTAGGTCTGTGTTGCAACAGACTAGCATGTCTGGCTCAACAAGACAGGGGTCGGAGTCCCAAGCTGGCAAAGAAAACGGGCTCAGAGGTAGTTTCAGCACAGCAGGTAACAGTCCCGAGGGGGTCTCTGTGACCGAACCCATCGCACCCTCCCCAACCTCAGCCTGCACTCCACAATCTGTGCCTGATCCCCATCTGCTCCTCACTCCTCATCCATACCAAGCTGCTTTCTCCTCTTTGCCATGGTCACTGGGCGCTTGTATGGGGCAGGGAAAATATTGAGAGCACAGGAGAAAGAGTCTCCCTGTTCTCAATTTTAGTGCCTGGCACCATAGCAACTCCCAGCAGCCAAGAAGGACAAAAGTTAGAGAAAAGTCTTGCTTAACTCCCGACCAGAGCACATGCTCAGTGAGCAATGTGAAGGTGGAGCTGGCTGTGTGTGACTGGCACAGACTGTTGTGTTCCATTTAGTGTTCTGATGCAGGAGTCCAAAGCCTGTGTATGAGAAAGATGATTCTTTATCAATGTAAACAGCCAGCCTGTAACAGCTAGGGTGACCAGACGTCCTGATTTTTAGCTGTTTGTCCTATTATTTCTCCTGATATTTTGCTCCGTCCGCAGTTTTTTGGTTTCCCCTCCCTCCCCGCCCCCCGCACGGTGTCCCGATATTTTCTTCCTCTCATCTGGTCACCCTAGTACTAGCATGTCCAGGGAAAGAGAGCTGCTAAAAACACAAAAGTGAAACCAGAGAGAGAACTGAGTAGCAGACTAGCTCTTAAAGAGACATGATCGTCACATCTCCACTTTCCAAGTAATGACACACAGCTTTATCATCAACCACTTTTAATGACTAATAACAGCACATATACAATGGGAAAACCCTCAGCAAACTCCAATTTGTCTTTGCAGTGCCCTCTGACACCTTGCAGAGCTGTGAAGCATCACGTTAGTGTCTGCATTGTATTGTTCAATCTGTTTTTTCTTTCTTCCGTATCCACCTCTGGTTCAGACCCTGTAGAGCTGGACATTGTCTCCTTGTCCTCCTTTCTTTCTGTGATGAGTTAAAGGTGCTTCCTATTCCACCTCTAAAACCGACCTTCATTAGTGACCAGGAGCTATCTCACAAGAGACTACTGCTTCTTGCATCCATGTCTTACCATCACACAAGTGTGCCCTCTCATGTGATAGCAAAGGTCCTAGCTCCTGTGACTAGGGTTACCATACATCTGGATTTTCCCAGACATTGCCTCTTTTTTGATCCACTGTCTTCTGTCTGGGTAGATTTTACAAATAGCAGGCAATAGCCGGGATTTTTGCAGAGCAGTTGTTGCAGCTCAGAACGAGCCCTGACTGGTCCACTTCCTGATTGGTCTGTCCCTGCATCTGCAGCTGATTGGTCCAGAGCCCTGCTGCCACAGCTGTTGAAACCCACCCACCCTGGCACTGGCTCCCAGCCCTGGGGAGGGAGTCCCACAGGGAGGTACTGACTAGCCGCTAATGCTGCATCCTCGGCTTGTGCCAGCCGCCCTGCCACCGGGACAGGGAGTGACACTGCCCCCCACCTGCAGTGAGTACCCCTGCCACAGGTACCCCCTCCAGCAACCCCCAAATACTCCTACCAGTATATTCACAACCCTCCTGCACTTCCCAGGTATCCCCTCAGGCACCCCCAGGTACTGCTCCCAGTACACACACCTCCCTCCAGCACCCCCCCAAATACTCCCTCCAACACATCCAACTGTACTCCTCTCTATCTCCCCCCTCTACTCCCCCTCCCCCCCGGCAGTGTTCTCTTTTTAGGAACCTGAAATATGGTAACCCTATCCATGACCCCTTATCAGAATAATGTTTTTGTTTATATTTGTCATTTATCCTATAAATATTCGCATCACTATTTTGTTTATTATCAGTTGCTACAAAATTAGGTAATCTGGTTTTGAGCTTTCAGTTAAAAAAGGCTCTGCTGGTGAAAAGCCATGTTTCAAAGGAGCTGCCTTATAATTTAGTAATGCCAGATAAGGGTCTGTGTTAGATTCCTCTGCTTTATTTTAACACCATTTTCCACTAGTAGATGTAATGTGTTTAAAATCATATTCTCTTGCAAAACATTGGAACTCATAGCCATCAAGTTGTGGTATGTGACCACTTCTGGTATGCCATGCCTGGCAAAGATAGACTTGATACTTGCAATAACGCATTTTGCAGTAGTGTTCTCAAGTCTTGTTATTTATGGAATATGAGAATAATAATCCAGAACCACTGTATAATTCTTGCCAGCATAACTAACAGAACTGTGGCTACACTGGATCAGGATGACAAACTTTCTTCACCACCACAGGCTGGTTTTTTTCCGTTATCTCTATGTTTTTGGCACAATTTCATTAGCTTTAATGGTTTTTTTCTAAATCTGTATTCATTTGTGGCCAGTACAAAAATTTCTAGCCCTTCTTTTTGTATTTCTCAATACCCATGTGCCCTGCATGTATCCTGTGTAATCTATCCTGATGTAACATTTGGGGAAAGACATGTCTGGTGTCCCTGAACTAGATCTCCTCTATTGCTGACAGTTCTCATTCAAACTGGTGATAAGGACTGCACTTGCCTCTTAGAGGCCACCTGCATTAATGGTCTGTGTCACTTTTTGTGAAGTTTCATCTTGTGCTGTGGCATCAGCTAGTACAGTCCACCTTTTATTAGCAACTGGTTGCATTTTCTTTTAACAGGTTCACATGCACAGTGTCTCAGTCTACCATCACTAAATCTTTCCCAGGTTTGTGTTCTAATTTTAGATCATATAGCTGCAACTGAAAAAATAATCTCTAATCAAGAAGGAGCGTCAGATGACACTTTTTTTCTTATTGTCACTAATGGCTTGTGATTTGTTTCTGCAAACATGGATCTCCCACACAGGAAAATGTGGAACTTCTTGCACCCATGCAACAGAGCCACACCCTCTTTCTCAGTTTTAGAACTGAGTTTTAATTAAAGCTCTGGAAGCATATGCTACGGGCCTCCAATGCCCACCTCACTTTTGAAAAAGTGCTGTCCCAAGACCTTCCTTAGAGGCATCTCTTGACAGTTTGGTCTGACATTTGCTGTCATAAAATCTAAATAGTGTAGCCTCTTTCATTA
The DNA here is from genome assembly GCF_013100865.1 of Trachemys scripta elegans. Taxonomy (NCBI): domain Eukaryota; kingdom Metazoa; phylum Chordata; order Testudines; family Emydidae; genus Trachemys; species Trachemys scripta. Next base: position 265,880,403 of record NC_048298.1, read on the forward strand.
ACTGCTTCAGCTTCTCAAACTTGTGATGTGCCTCCCAAGTCCATTAATTATTTTTGTGTAATTATGTTCTTAGGTTGCTGGTTTTAGCTGCCAATTAAGTACAAATTTCCCCACAAAGTGTATCATGCCCTAGTTTAACCGATCACTTAAGCTGGGTGTATGGGCTATTGGTAATTGCCTGTACCCTGCTGTGGTCTATCTGTACCCCTTGCATTGTTAATTTGTCACCCAAATATATTATTTCTCTGACTCTAAATTTACAATTTTGTTGATTTAATTTTAACCCCACTGAGCGAGCGTGTTCCACAGCTCTTCATAGTCTCTGGTCATGTTCCTCCATTGTACAGTCCCCTTTCAAAACATCATCAATATACACTTTAGTACCTTCATTTGGTACCAGATATTTACTGTACATTTCTGTGAAACACTTTGGGTGCTGAGCACAATTCAAAAGGCAATCTGCAAAAGCAGACTATCCCCTATGGTGTGTTAAATGTGTACAAACACGTGCTAGTTTTCTCTGGTGGAAACTGCCAAACCCAACTGATGCATCTAATGTGAAGAAATGTTAAGCCTGTGCCATTTCTCCAAAAATGTCTTCCCTTATGGGAATGGGGAAATGTTCCCTTTTTATTTATTTATTGAGTTTCTTTGGGTCTAAATATAGGCAAAGGGTTCTATCTTTTTTTTTTTTTTTTTTCCGCCGATACCTAGAGAATGGGCCCAGTTCCTCCAGTCTTTCCATAATGCCTAGCAACTAATTTATCTAGCTCCTCCTCACGTTTTTTTCTGTAGAACTAGAGGAACATTCATCATGGGATTATTAGACTCTGACAGCTCAGTTTTATACTCTATGGCAGTGGTGGGCAACCTGCGGCCCATGGGCCGCATACGGCCCATCAGGGTAATCCACTGGCAGGCCACAAGATAGTGTTTACATTGACTGTCCATAGGCATGGCCGCCCGCAGCTCCCAGTGGCCCTGGTTTGCCATTGCCAGCCAATGGGAGCTGTGGGAAGTGGTGCAGGCTGGCCGTGGTTGCCCACCACTGCTCTACAGTCAGTTTCCTAATCCTTCAAAGACATCCTGAAATGTATCTTCAATTTTTATTTGCCCCTATCCCTTTATAGCATATATTCTCTAAGAACATAAGAACGGCCATACTGGATCAGACTAAAGGTCCAGCTAGTCCAATATCCTGTCTTCCATCTGTGGCCAATGTTAAGGGCTTCAGAGGGAATGAACAGAATAGATAATTACCAAGTGAGCCATCCCTTGTTGCCCATTCCCAGTTTCTGGCAAACAGAATAAGGTCTAATGCCTGACACATCTTTAAACTTAGTATAGGTACGTGCTTTCCTGGCACTATCATTTAATCACTAAACTTATCACTATCACTAAAATTAATCTTTTCATTGTTATTTTTTTACCTTTACCTCCAGCTCACATTCACCAACAATAGGCATCAGCTCCCCACCATAAGCTCTGTGCTTTACCTGCTCACTGTGAATGCTTATGTTTTTTCCCCCCCAAGTCTTTTACCAGTTTCCTTTTACAATGGAGGCTGGTATACCATTGGCTTGTGCACCAGTGTCCAGTTAAAAAAATCACAGAGGTTCCATTTGTTTCCAGTGTAATAGTCCAGTGATTTGATGCTGTTACTTCTTGCAAAATCCCGATGAAAAGTTCTTCTTCACTGTGGCTTGCACTATTTCTTTCTGAGCCTGTGCTCATCATTTGCAAACTCTTGAGTAATGATGTCACTTCTTGTGCCTGTTGCAACATTGTCCAAAGATGGGACACTGAATAGGGTTACCATTCGTCCGGATTTACCCGGACATGTCCTCCTTTTTGTGCTAAAAATAGCGTCCGGGGGGAATTTGTAAAGCACTCAAAATGTCCGGGATTTCCCCCCTCCCCGGCAGAGCAGAGCGAGCGGCTGGGAGGGCTGCAGGGAAGTCCCGGGCTGGACTCCGGAGCAGCTGTAGAGGAGCTCCGCCCTGCATTCTGAGCCGGCAGCTCTCTCCTGCAGCCCGGCTCCGGCAGCACTGTGCAGGGCCAGGGACCGGGTTTTGTTGTGCTGGGGAGCACAGCCACGTGTCCGGCTCGTACAGAGCCCAACACCATGTTCTGAGCAGCAGGGTAAGGGGGCCAGGGGGCAGGAGAAGGGGCAGGGAGGTTCTGGAGGGGGCAGTCAAGAAACGGGGGAGTTCGGGGGGGCTTTTTGGGGGGAGTGGAGAAAGTTTTGGGCAGTCAGGGTACAGGTAGGGGGTAGGGTCCTGGGGAGCAGTTGGGGGGGGTCTTAGGAAGGGGCAGTTAGGGGACAAGGAATAGGGAGTCTTAGGTAGGGGGTGGGGTTCTGGAGGGCAGTTAGGAGCAGGGGTCCCAGGAGGGGGCAGTCAGGGGACAAGGAGCCGGGGGGGGGGGGGCTGGGAGTTCTGGGG